>NW_027617236.1:0-134033 GCF_964187855.1 Myxine glutinosa | reverse complement strand
CACCAACACAAGTGCGAAAAGTGGTTTTTCAACACTAACACAAGTGCGAAAAGTGGTTTTTCAACACTAATACAAGTGCGAAAAGTGGTTTTTCTACACTAAGACAAGTGCGAAAAGTGTTTTTTTCCACACGAATACAAGTGCAAAAGTGGTTTTTCAACACTAACACAAGTGCAAAAAGTGGTTTTTCAACACTAACACAAGTGCGAAAAGTGGTTTTTCCACACTAATACAAGTGCAAAAGTGGTTTCCTGCACAAACACAAGTGCGAAAACTGGTTTTTCAACACAAACACAAGTGCGAAAAGTGGTTTTTCAACACTAATACAAGTGCAAAAGTGGTTTCCTGCACCAACACAAGTGCGAAAAGTGGTTTTTCAACACTAACACAAGTGCGAAAAGTGGTTTTTCAACACTAACATAAGTGCGAAAAGTGGTTTTTCAACACTAACACAAGTGCGAAAAGTGGTTTTTCCACACTAATACAAGTGCAAAAGTGGTTTCCTGCACCAACACAAGTGCGAAAAGTGGTTTTTCAACACTAACACAAGTGCAAAAAGTGTTTTTTCCACACTAATACAAGTGCAAAAGTGGTTTCCTGCACCAACACAAGTGCGAAAAGTGGTTTTTCAACACTAACACAAGTGCAAAAAGTGGTTTTTCAACACTATCACAAGTGCAAAAAGTGTTTTTTCCACACTAATACAAGTGCAAAAGTGGTTTGCTGCATCAACACAAGTGCGAAAAGTGGTTTTTCAACACTAACACAAGTGCGAAAAGTGGTTTTTCAACACTATCACAAGTGCGAAAAGTGTTTTTTCCACACTAATACAAGTGCGAAAAGTGGTTTCCTGCACCAACACAAGTGCGAAAAGTGGTTTTCCAACACTAACACAAGTGCAAAAAGTGGTTTTTTCCACACTAATACAAGTGCAAAAGTGGTTTCCTGCACCAACACAAGTGCGAAAAGTGGTTTTTCAACACTACCACAAGTGCGAAAAGTGGTTTTTCAACACTAACACAAGTGCGAAAAGTGGTTTTCCACACTAATACAAGTGCAAAAGTGGTTTCCTGCACCAACACAAGTGCAAAAAGTGGTTTCCTGCACCAACACAAGTGCGAAAAGTGGTTTTTCAAAACTAACACAAGTGCGAAAAGTGGTTTTTCAACACTAACACAAGTGCGAAAAGTGGTTTTTCAACACTAACACAAGTGCGAAAAGTGGTTTTTCCACACTAATACAAGTGCAAAAGTGGTTTCCTGCACCAACACAAGTGGGAAAAGTGGTTTTTCAACACTAACACAAGTGCGAAAAGTGGTTTTTCCACACTAATACAAGTGCAAAAGTGGTTTCCTGCACCAACACAAGTGCGAAAAGTGGTTTTTCAACACTACCACAAGTGCGAAAAGTGGTTTTTCAACACTAACACAAGTGCGAAAAGTGGTTTTTCCACACTAATACAAGTGCAAAATTGGTTTCTTGCACCAACACAAGTGCAAAAAGTGGTTTCCTGCACCAACACAAGTGCGAAAAGTGTTTTTCAAAACTAACACAAGTGCGAAAAGTGGTTTTTCAACACTAACACAAGTGCGAAAAGTGGTTTTTCAACACTAACACAAGTGCGAAAAGTGTTTTTCCACACTAATACAAGTGCAAAAGTGGTTTCCTGCACCAACACAAGTGGAAAAGTGGTTTTTCAACACTAACACAAGTGCGGAAAGTGGTTTTTCAACACTAACACAAGTGCGAAAAGTGGTTTTTCAACACTAACACAAGTGCGAAAAGTGGTTTTTCCACACTAATACAAGTGCAAAAGTGGTTTTTTGCACCAACACAAGTGCGAAAACTGGTTTTTCAACACTAACACAAGTGCGAAAAGTGTTTTTTCAACACTATCACAAGTGCAAAAAGTGTTTTTTCCACACTAATACAAGTGCAAAAGTGGTTTCCTCCACCAACACAAGTGGGAAAAGTGGATTTTCAACACTAACACAAGTGCGAAAAGTGGTTTTTCAACACTATCACAAGTGCAAAAAGTGTTTTTTCCACACTAATACAAGTGCAAAAGTGGTTTCCTGCACCAACACAAGTGCGAAAACTGGTTTTTCAACACTAACACAAGTGCGAAAAGTGGTTTTTCAACACTATCACAAGTGCGAAAAGTGTTTTTTCCACACTAATACAAGTGCAAAAGTGGTTTCCTGCACCAACACAAGTGCGAAAAGTGGTTTTTCAACACTAACATAAGTGCGAAAAGTGGTTTTTCCACACTAATACAAGTGCAAAAGTGGTTTCCTGCACCAACACAAGTGCGAAAAGTGGTTTTTCCACACTAATGCAAGTGCAAAAGTGGTTTCCTGCACCAACACAAGTGCGAAAAGTGGTTTTTCAACACTAACACAAGTGCGAAAAGTGGTTTTTCAACACTAACACAAGTGCGAAAAGTGGTTTTTTCCACACTAATACAAGTGCAAAAGTGGTTTCCTGCACCAACACAAGTGCGAAAACTGGTTTTTCAACACTAACACAAGTGCGAAAAGTGGTTTTTCAACACTATCACAAGTGCGAAAAGTGTTTTTTCCACACTAATACAAGTGCAAAAGTGGTTTCCTGCACCAACACAAGTGCGAAAAGTGGTTTTTCAACACTAACATAAGTGCGAAAAGTGGTTTTTCAACACTATCACAAGTGCGAAAAGTGGTTTTTCCACACTAATACAAGTGCAAAAGTGGTTTCCTGCACCAACACAAGTGCGAAAACTGGTTTTTCAACACTAACACAAGTGCGAAAAGTGGTTTTTCAACACTATCACAAGTGCAAAAAGTGTTTTTTCCACACTAATACAAGTGCAAAAGTGGTTTCCTGCACCAACACAAGTGGGAAAAGTGGTTTTTCAACACCAACACAAGTGCGAAAAGTGGTTTTTCAACACTAACACAAGTGCGAAAAGTGTTTTTTCAACACTAACACAAGTGCGAAAAGTGGTTTTTCCACACTAATACAAGTGCAAAAGTGGTTTTTTGCACCAACACAAGTGCGAAAAGTGGATTTTCAACACTAACACAAGTGCGAAAAGTGGTTTTTCAACACTATCACAAGTGCAAAAAGTGTTTTTTCCACACTAATACAAGTGCAAAAGTTGTTTCCTGCACCAACACAAGTGCGAAAAGTGGTTTTTCCACACTAATACAAGTGCAAAAGTGGTTTCCTGCACCAACACAAGTGCGAAAAGTGGTTTTTCAACACTAACACTAGTGCGGAAAGTGGTTTTTCAACACTATCACAAGTGCAAAAAGTGTTTTTTCCACACTAATACAAGTGCAAAAGTGGTTTCCTGCACCAATACAAGTACGAAAAGTGGTTTTACAACACTAACACAAGTGCGAAAAGTGGTTTTGTCAACACTAACACAAGTGCGAAAAGTGGTTTTTCCACACTAATACAAGTGCAAAAGTGGTTTCCTGCACCAACACAAGTGTGAAAAGTGGTTTTTCAACACTATCACAAGTGCAAAAAGTGTTTTTTCCACACTAATACAATTGCAAAAGTGGTTTCCTTCACCAACACAAGTGCGAAAAGTGGTTTTTCAACACTAACACAAGTGCGAAAAGTGGTTTTTCAACACTAATACAAGTGCGAAAAGTGGTTTTTCTACACTAAGACAAGTGCGAAAAGTGTTTTTTTCCACACGAATACAAGTGCAAAAGTGGTTTTTCAACACTAACACAAGTGCAAAAGTGGTTTTTCAACACTAACACAAGTGCGAAAAGTGGTTTTTCCACACTAATACAAGTGCAAAAGTGGTTTCCTGCACAAACACAAGTGCGAAAACTGGTTTTTCAACACAAACACAAGTGCGAAAAGTGGTTTTTCAACACTAATACAAGTGCAAAAGTGGTTTCCTGCACCAACACAAGTGCGAAAAGTGGTTTTTCAACACTAACACAAGTGCGAAAAGTGGTTTTCAACACTAACATAAGTGCGAAAAGTGGTTTTTCAACACTAACACAAGTGCGAAAAGTGGTTTTTCCACACTAATACAAGTGCAAAAGTGGTTTCCTGCACCAACACAAGTGCGAAAAGTGGTTTTTCAACACTAACACAAGTGCAAAAAGTGTTTTTTCCACACTAATACAAGTGCAAAAGTGGTTTCCTGCACCAACACAAGTGCGAAAAGTGGTTTTTCAACACTAACACAAGTGCAAAAAGTGGTTTTTCAACACTATCACAAGTGCAAAAAGTGTTTTTTTCCACACTAATACAAGTGCAAAAGTGGTTTGCTGCATCAACACAAGTGCGAAAAGTGGTTTTTCAACACTAACACAAGTGCGAAAAGTGGTTTTTCAACACTATCACAAGTGCGAAAAGTGTTTTTTCCACACTAATACAAGTGCGAAAAGTGGTTTCCTGCACCAACACAAGTGCGAAAAGTGGTTTTCCAACACTAACACAAGTGCAAAAAGTGGTTTTTTCCACACTAATACAAGTGCAAAAGTGGTTTCCTGCACCAACACAAGTGCGAAAAGTGGTTTTTCAACACTACCACAAGTGCGAAAAGTGGTTTTTCAACACTAACACAAGTGCGAAAAGTGGTTTTTCCACACTAATACAAGTGCAAAAGTGGTTTCCTGCACCAACACAAGTGCAAAAAGTGGTTTCCTGCACCAACACAAGTGCGAAAAGTGGTTTTTCAAAACTAACACAAGTGCGAAAAGTGGTTTTTCAACACTAACACAAGTGCGAAAAGTGGTTTTTCAACACTAACACAAGTGCGAAAAGTGGTTTTTCCACACTAATACAAGTGCAAAAGTGGTTTCCTGCACCAACACAAGTGGGAAAAGTGGTTTTTCAACACTAACACAAGTGCGAAAAGTGGTTTTTCCACACTAATACAAGTGCAAAAGTGGTTTCCTGCACCAACACAAGTGCGAAAAGTGGTTTTTCAACACTACCACAAGTGCGAAAAGTGGTTTTTCAACACTAACACAAGTGCGAAAAGTGGTTTTTCCACACTAATACAAGTGCAAAATTGGTTTCTTGCACCAACACAAGTGCAAAAAGTGGTTTCCTGCACCAACACAAGTGCGAAAAGTGGTTTTTCAAAACTAACACAAGTGCGAAAAGTGGTTTTTCAACACTAACACAAGTGCGAAAAGTGGTTTTTCAACACTAACACAAGTGCGAAAAGTGGTTTTTCCACGACTAATACAAGTGCAAAAGTGGTTTCCTGCACCAACACAAGTGGGAAAAGTGGTTTTTCAACACTAACACAAGTGCGGAAAGTGGTTTTTCAACACTAACACAAGTGCGAAAAGTGGTTTTTCAACACTAACACAAGTGCGAAAAGTGGTTTTTCCACACTAATACAAGTGCAAAAGTGGTTTTTTGCACCAACACAAGTGCGAAAACTGGTTTTTCAACACTAACACAAGTGCGAAAAGTGTTTTTTCAACACTATCACAAGTGCAAAAAGTGTTTTTTCCACACTAATACAAGTGCAAAAGTGGTTTCCTCCACCAACACAAGTGGGAAAAGTGGATTTTCAACACTAACACAAGTGCGAAAAGTGGTTTTTCAACACTATCACAAGTGCAAAAAGTGTTTTTTCCACACTAATACAAGTGCAAAAGTGGTTTCCTGCACCAACACAAGTGCGAAAACTGGTTTTTCAACACTAACACAAGTGCGAAAAGTGGTTTTTCAACACTATCACAAGTGCGAAAAGTGTTTTTTCCACACTAATACAAGTGCAAAAGTGGTTTCCTGCACCAACACAAGTGCGAAAAGTGGTTTTTCAACACTAACATAAGTGCGAAAAGTGGTTTTTCCACACTAATACAAGTGCAAAAGTGGTTTCCTGCACCAACACAAGTGCGAAAAGTGGTTTTTCCACACTAATGCAAGTGCAAAAGTGGTTTCCTGCACCAACACAAGTGCGAAAAGTGGTTTTTCAACACTAACACAAGTGCGAAAAGTGGTTTTTCAACACTAACACAAGTGCGAAAAGTGTTTTTTCCACACTAATACAAGTGCAAAAGTGGTTTCCTGCACCAACACAAGTGCGAAAACTGGTTTTTCAACACTAACACAAGTGCGAAAAGTGGTTTTTCAACACTATCACAAGTGCGAAAAGTGTTTTTTCCACACTAATACAAGTGCAAAAGTGGTTTCCTGCACCAACACAAGTGCGAAAAGTGGTTTTTCAACACTAACATAAGTGCGAAAAGTGGTTTTTCAACACTATCACAAGTGCGAAAAGTGGTTTTTCCACACTAATACAAGTGCAAAAGTGGTTTCCTGCACCAACACAAGTGCGAAAACTGGTTTTTCAACACTAACACAAGTGCGAAAAGTGGTTTTTCAACACTATCACAAGTGCAAAAAGTGTTTTTTCCACACTAATACAAGTGCAAAAGTGGTTTCCTGCACCAACACAAGTGGGAAAAGTGGTTTTTCAACACCAACACAAGTGCGAAAAGTGGTTTTTCAACACTAACACAAGTGCGAAAAGTGTTTTTTCAACACTAACACAAGTGCGAAAAGTGGTTTTTCCACACTAATACAAGTGCAAAAGTGGTTTTTTGCACCAACACAAGTGCGAAAAGTGGATTTTCAACACTAACACAAGTGCGAAAAGTGGTTTTTCAACACTATCACAAGTGCAAAAAGTGTTTTTTCCACACTAATACAAGTGCAAAAGTTGTTTCCTGCACCAACACAAGTGCGAAAAGTGGTTTTTCCACACTAATACAAGTGCAAAAGTGGTTTCCTGCACCAACACAAGTGCGAAAAGTGGTTTTTCAACACTAACACTAGTGCGGAAAGTGGTTTTTCAACACTATCACAAGTGCAAAAAGTGTTTTTTCCACACTAATACAAGTGCAAAAGTGGTTTCCTGCACCAATACAAGTACGAAAAGTGGTTTTACAACACTAACACAAGTGCGAAAAGTGGTTTTGTCAACACTAACACAAGTGCGAAAAGTGGTTTTTCCACACTAATACAAGTGCAAAAGTGGTTTCCTGCACCAACACAAGTGTGAAAAGTGGTTTTTCAACACTATCACAAGTGCAAAAAGTGTTTTTTCCACACTAATACAATTGCAAAAGTGGTTTCCTTCACCAACACAAGTGCGAAAAGTGGTTTTTCAACACTAACACAAGTGCGAAAAGTGGTTTTTCAACACTAATACAAGTGCGAAAAGTGGTTTTTCTACACTAAGACAAGTGCGAAAAGTGTTTTTTTCCACACGAATACAAGTGCAAAAGTGGTTTTTCAACACTAACACAAGTGCAAAAAGTGGTTTTTCAACACTAACACAAGTGCGAAAAGTGGTTTTTCCACACTAATACAAGTGCAAAAGTGGTTTCCTGCACAAACACAAGTGCGAAAACTGGTTTTTCAACACAAACACAAGTGCGAAAAGTGGTTTTTCAACACTAATACAAGTGCAAAAGTGGTTTCCTGCACCAACACAAGTGCGAAAAGTGGTTTTTCAACACTAACACAAGTGCGAAAAGTGGTTTTTCAACACTAACATAAGTGCGAAAAGTGGTTTTTCAACACTAACACAAGTGCGAAAAGTGGTTTTTCCACACTAATACAAGTGCAAAAGTGGTTTCCTGCACCAACACAAGTGCGAAAAGTGGTTTTTCAACACTAACACAAGTGCAAAAAGTGTTTTTTCCACACTAATACAAGTGCAAAAGTGGTTTCCTGCACCAACACAAGTGCGAAAAGTGGTTTTTCAACACTAACACAAGTGCAAAAAGTGGTTTTTCAACACTATCACAAGTGCAAAAAGTGTTTTTTTCCACACTAATACAAGTGCAAAAGTGGTTTGCTGCATCAACACAAGTGCGAAAAGTGGTTTTTCAACACTAACACAAGTGCGAAAAGTGGTTTTTCAACACTATCACAAGTGCGAAAAGTGTTTTTTCCACACTAATACAAGTGCGAAAAGTGGTTTCCTGCACCAACACAAGTGCGAAAAGTGGTTTTCCAACACTAACACAAGTGCAAAAAGTGGTTTTTTCCACACTAATACAAGTGCAAAAGTGGTTTCCTGCACCAACACAAGTGCGAAAAGTGGTTTTTCAACACTACCACAAGTGCGAAAAGTGGTTTTTCAACACTAACACAAGTGCGAAAAGTGGTTTTCCACACTAATACAAGTGCAAAAGTGGTTTCCTGCACCAACACAAGTGCAAAAAGTGGTTTCCTGCACCAACACAAGTGCGAAAAGTGGTTTTTCAAAACTAACACAAGTGCGAAAAGTGGTTTTTCAACACTAACACAAGTGCGAAAAGTGGTTTTTCAACACTAACACAAGTGCGAAAAGTGGTTTTTCCACACTAATACAAGTGCAAAAGTGGTTTCCTGCACCAACACAAGTGGGAAAAGTGGTTTTTCAACACTAACACAAGTGCGAAAAGTGGTTTTTCCACACTAATACAAGTGCAAAAGTGGTTTCCTGCACCAACACAAGTGCGAAAAGTGGTTTTTCAACACTACCACAAGTGCGAAAAGTGGTTTTTCAACACTAACACAAGTGCGAAAAGTGGTTTTTCCACACTAATACAAGTGCAAAAGTGGTTTCTTGCACCAACACAAGTGCAAAAAGTGGTTTCCTGCACCAACACAAGTGCGAAAAGTGGTTTTTCAAAACTAACACAAGTGCGAAAAGTGGTTTTTCAACACTAACACAAGTGCGAAAAGTGGTTTTTCAACACTAACACAAGTGCGAAAAGTGGTTTTTCCACACTAATACAAGTGCAAAAGTGGTTTCCTGCACCAACACAAGTGGGAAAAGTGGTTTTTCAACACTAACACAAGTGCGAAAAGTGGTTTTTCAACACTAACACAAGTGCGAAAAGTGGTTTTTCAACACTAACACAAGTGCGAAAAGTGGTTTTTCCACACTAATACAAGTGCAAAAGTGGTTTTTTGCACCAACACAAGTGCGAAAACTGGTTTTTCAACACTAACACAAGTGCGAAAAGTGTTTTTTCAACACTATCACAAGTGCAAAAAGTGTTTTTTCCACACTAATACAAGTGCAAAAGTGGTTTCCTCCACCAACACAAGTGGGAAAAGTGGATTTTCAACACTAACACAAGTGCGAAAAGTGGTTTTTCAACACTATCACAAGTGCAAAAAGTGTTTTTTCCACACTAATACAAGTGCAAAAGTGGTTTCCTGCACCAACACAAGTGCGAAAACTGGTTTTTCAACACTAACACAAGTGCGAAAAGTGGTTTTTCAACACTATCACAAGTGCGAAAAGTGTTTTTTCCACACTAATACAAGTGCAAAAGTGGTTTCCTGCACCAACACAAGTGCGAAAAGTGGTTTTTCAACACTAACATAAGTGCGAAAAGTGGTTTTTCCACACTAATACAAGTGCAAAAGTGGTTTCCTGCACCAACACAAGTGCGAAAAGTGGTTTTTCCACACTAATGCAAGTGCAAAAGTGGTTTCCTGCACCAACACAAGTGCGAAAAGTGGTTTTTCAACACTAACACAAGTGCGAAAAGTGGTTTTTCAACACTAACACAAGTGCGAAAAGTGGTTTTTTCCACACTAATACAAGTGCAAAAGTGGTTTCCTGCACCAACACAAGTGCGAAAACTGGTTTTTCAACACTAACACAAGTGCGAAAAGTGGTTTTTCAACACTATCACAAGTGCGAAAAGTGTTTTTTTCCACACTAATACAAGTGCAAAAGTGGTTTCCTGCACCAACACAAGTGCGAAAAGTGGTTTTTCAACACTAACATAAGTGCGAAAAGTGGTTTTTCCACACTAATACAAGTGCAAAAGTGGTTTCCTGCACCAACACAAGTGCGAAAAGTGGTTTTTCCACACTAATACAAGTGCAAAAGTGGTTTCCTGCACCAACACAAGTGCGAAAAGTGGTTTTTCAACACTAACACAAGTGCGAAAAGTGGTTTTTCAACACTAACACAAGTGCGAAAAGTGGTTTTTTCCACACTAATACAAGTGCAAAAGTGGTTTCCTGCACAAACACAAGTGCGAAAAGTGGTTTTTCAACACTGAGACAAGTGCGAAAAGTGGTTTTTTAACACTAACACAAGTGCGAAAAGTGGTTTTTCCACACTAATACAAGTGCAAAAGTGGTTTCCTGCACCAACACAAGTACGAAAAGTGGTTTTTCAACACTAACACAAGTGCGAGAAGGGGTTTTTCAACACTAACACAAGTGCGAAAAGTGGTTTTTCCACACTAATACAAGTGCAAAAGTGGGTTCCTGCACCAACACAAGTGCGAAAAGTGGTTTTTCAACACTAACACAAGTGCGAAAAGTGTTTTTTCCACACTAATACAAGTGCAAAAGTGGTTTCCTGCACCAACACAAGTGCGAAAAGTGGTTTTTCAACACTAACACAAGTGCGAAAAGTGGTTTTTCAACACTAACACAAGTGCGAAAAGTGGTTTTTCAACACTAACACAAGTGTGAAAAGTGTTTTTTCCACACTAATACAAGTGCAAAAGTGGTTTCCTGCACCAACACAAGTGCGAAAAGTGGGTTTTCAACACTAACACAAGTGCGAAAAGTGGTTTTTCAACAATATCACAAGTACAAAAAGTGTTTTTTCCACACTAATACAAGTGCAAAAGTGGTTTCCTGCACCAACACAAGTGCAAAAAGTGGTTTTTCAACACTAACACAAGTGCGAAAAGTGGTTTTTCAACACTAACACAAGTGCGAAAAGTGGTTTTTCCACACTAATACAAGTGCAAAAGTGGTTTCCTGCACCAACACAAGTGCGAAAAGTGGTTTTCCAACACTAACACAAGTGCGAAAAGTGGTTTTTCAACACTAACACAAGTGCGAAAAGTGGTTTTTCCACACTAATACAAGTGCAAAAGTGGTTTCCTGCACCAACACAAGTGCGAAAAGTGGTTTTTCAACACTAACACAAGTGCGAAAAGTGGTTTTTCAACACTATCACAAGTGCAAAAAGTGTTTTTTCCATACTAATACAAGTGCAAAAGTGGTTTCCTGCACGAACACAAGTGCGAAAAGTGGTTTTTCAACACTAACACAAGTGCGAGAAGTGGTTTTTCAACACTAACACAAGTGCGAAAAGTGTTTTTTCCACACTAATACAAGTGCAAAAGTGGTTTCCAGCACCAACACAAGTGCGAAAAGTGGTTTTTCAACACTAACACAAGTGCGAAAAGTGGTTTTTCAACACTAACACAAGTGCGAAAAGTGTTTTTTCCACACTAATACAAGTGCAAAAGTGGTTTCCTGCACCAACACAAGTGCGAAAAGTGGTTTTTCAACACTAACACATGTGCGAAAAGTGGTTTTTCAACACTAACACAAGTGCGAAAAGTGGTTTTTCAACACTAACACAAGTGCGAAAAGTGGTTTTTCCACACTAATACAAGTGCAAATGTGGTTTCCTGCACCAACACAAGTGCGAAAAGTGGTTTTTCAACACTAACACAAGTGCGAAAAGTGGTTTTTCCACACTAATACAAGTGCAAAAGTGGTTTCCTGCACCAACACAAGTGCGAAAAGTGGTTTTTCAACACTAACACAAGCGCGAAAAGTGGTTTTTCCACACTAATACAAGTGCAAATGTGGTTTCCTGCACCAACACAAGTGCGAAAAGTGGTTTTTCAACACTATCACAAGTGCAAAAAGTGTTTTTTCCACACTAATACAAGTGCAAAAGTGGTTTCCTGCACCAACACAAGTGCGAAAAGTGGTTTTTCAACACTAACACAAGTGCGAAAAGTGGTTTTTCAACACTAACACAAGTGCGAAAAGTGGTTTTTCAACACTAACACAAGTGCGAAAAGTGGTTTTTCCACACTAATACAAGTGCAAAAGTGGTTTCCTGCAGCAACACAAGTGCGAAAAGTGGTTTTTCAACACTAACACAAGTGCGAAAAGTGGTTTTTCAACACTAACACAAGTGCGAAAAGTGGTTTTTCCACACTAATACAAGTGCAAAAGTGGTTTTTTGCACCAACACAAGTGCGAAAACTGGTTTTTCAACACTAACACAAGTGCGAAAAGTGTTTTTTCAACACTATCACAAGTGCAAAAAGTGTTTTTTCCACACTAATACAAGTGCAAAAGTGGTTTCCTCCACCAACACAAGTGGGAAAAGTGGATTTTCAACACTAACACAAGTGCGAAAACTGGTTTTTCAACACTAACACAAGAGCGAAAAGTGGTTTTTCAACACTATCACAAGTGCGAAAAGTGTTTTTTCCACACTAATACAAGTGCAAAAGTGGTTTCCTGCACCAACACAAGTGCGAAAAGTGGTTTTTCAACACTAACATAAGTGCGAAAAGTGGTTTTTCCACACTAATACAAGTGCAAAAGTGGTTTCCTGCACCAACGCAAGTGCGAAAAGTGGTTTTTCCACACTAATACAAGTGCAAAAGTGGTTTCCTGCACCAACACAAGTGCGAAAAGTGGTTTTTCAACACTAACACAAGTGCGAAAAGTGGTTTTTCAACACTAACACAAGTGCGAAAAGTGGTTTTTTCCACACTAATACAAGTGCAAAAGTGGTTTCCTGCACCAACACAAGTGCGAAAACTGGTTTTTCAACACTAACACAAGTGCGAAAAGTGGTTTTTCAACACTATCACAAGTGCGAAAAGTGTTTTTTCCACACTAATACAAGTGCAAAAGTGGTTTCCTGCACCAACACAAGTGCGAAAAGTGGT
Organism: Myxine glutinosa; assembly: GCF_964187855.1. NCBI lineage: Eukaryota > Metazoa > Chordata > Myxini > Myxiniformes > Myxinidae > Myxine > Myxine glutinosa. The sequence continues at coordinate 121,311 of NW_027617236.1, read as the reverse complement.
TTTTCAACACTAACATAAGTGCGAAAAGTGGTTTTTCCACACTAATACAAGTGCAAAAGTGGTTTCCTGCACCAACACAAGTGCGAAAAGTGGTTTTCCACACTAATACAAGTGCAAAAGTGGTTTCCTGCACCAACACAAGTGCGAAAAGTGGTTTTTCAACACTAACACAAGTGCGAAAAGTGGTTTTTCAACACTAACACAAGTGCGAAAAGTGGTTTTTTCCACACTAATACAAGTGCAAAAGTGGTTTCCTGCACCAACACAAGTGCGAAAAGTGGTTTTTCAACACTGAGACAAGTGCGAAAAGTGGTTTTTTAACACTAACACAAGTGCGAAAAGTGGTTTTTCCACACTAATACAAGTGCAAAAGTGGTTTCCTGCACCAACACAAGTACGAAAAGTGGTTTTTCAACACTAACACAAGTGCGAGAAGGGGTTTTTCAACACTAACACAAGTGCGAAAAGTGGTTTTTCCACACTAATACAAGTGCAAAAGTGGGTTCCTGCACCAACACAAGTGCGAAAAGTGGTTTTTCAACACTAACACAAGTGCGAAAAGTGGTTTTTCAACAATATCACAAGTGCAAAAAGTGTTTTTCCACACTAATACAAGTGCAAAAGTGGTTTCCTGCACCAACACAAGTGGGAAAAGTGGATTTTCAACACTAACACAAGTGCGAAAAGTGATTTTTCAACACTATCACAAGTGCAAAAAGTGTTTTTTCCACACTAATACAAGTGCAAAAGTGGTTTCCTGCACCAACACAAGTGCGAAAAGTGGTTTTTCAACACTAACACAAGTGTGAAAAGTGGTTTTTCAACACTATCACAAGTGCAAAAAGTGTTTTTTCCACACTAATACAATTGCAAAAGTGGTTTCCTTCACCAACACAAGTGTGAAAAGTGGGTTTTCAACACTAACACAAGTGGGAAAAGTGGTTTTTCAACACTAACACAAGTGCGAAAAGTGTTTTTTCAACACTAACACAAGTGCGAAAAGTGGATTTTCCACACTAATACAAGTGCAAAAGTGGTTTCCTGCACCAACACAAGTGCGAAAAGTGGTTTTTCAACACTAACACAAGTGCGAAAAGTGGTTTTTCAACACTAACACAAGTGCGAAAATGGTTTTTCAACACTAACACAAGTGCGAAAAGTGGTTTTTCCACACTAATACAAGTGCAAAAGTGGTTTCCTGCACCAACACAAGTGCGAAAACTGGTTTTTCAACACTAACACAAGTGCGAAAAGTGGTTTTTCAACACTATCACAAGTGCAAAAAGTGTTTTTTCCACACAAGTGCAAAAGTGGTTTCCTCCACCAACACAAGTGGGAAAAGTGGATTTTCAACACTAACACAAGTGCGAAAAGTGGTTTTTCAACACTATCACAAGTGCAAAAAGTGTTTTTTCCACACTAATACAAGTGAAAAAGTGGTTTCCTGCACCAACACAAGTGCGAAAACTGGTTTTTCAACACTAACACAAGTGCGAAAAGTGGTTTTTCAACACTATCACAAGTGCGAAAAGTGTTTTTTCCACACTAATACAAGTGCAAAAGTGGTTTCCTGCACCAACACAAGTGCGAAAAGTGGTTTTTCAACACTAACATAAGTGCGAAAAGTGGTTTTTCCACACTAATACAAGTGCAAAAGTGGTTTCCTGCACCAACACAAGTGCGAAAAGTGGTTTTTCCACACTAATACAAGTGCAAAAGTGGTTTCCTGCACCAACACAAGTGCGAAAAGTGGTTTTTCAACACTAACACAAGTGCGAAAAGTGGTTTTTCAACACTAACACAAGTGCGAAAAGTGGTTTTTTCCACACTAATACAAGTGCAAAAGTGGTTTCCTGCACCAACACAAGTGCGAAAAGTGGTTTTTCAACACTGAGACAAGTGCGAAAAGTGGTTTTTTAACACTAACACAAGTGCGAAAAGTGGTTTTTCCACACTAATACAAGTGCAAAAGTGGTTTCCTGCACCAACACAAGTACGAAAAGTGGTTTTTCAACACTAACACAAGTGCGAAAAGTGGTTTTTCAACACTAACACAAGTGCGAAAAGTGGTTTTTCCACACTAATACAAGTGCAAAAGTGGGTTCCTGCACCAACACAAGTGCGAAAAGTGGTTTTTCAACACTAACACAAGTGCGAAAAGTGGTTTTTCAACAATATCACAAGTGCAAAAAGTGTTTTTTCCACACTAATACAAGTGCAAAAGTGGTTTCCTGCACCAACACAAGTGGGAAAAGTGGATTTTCAACACTAACACAAGTGCGAAAAGTGATTTTTCAACACTATCACAAGTGCAAAAAGTGTTTTTTCCACACTAATACAAGTGCAAAAGTGGTTTCCTGCACCAACACAAGTGCGAAAAGTGGTTTTTCAACACTAACACAATTGTAAAAAGTGGTTTTTCAACACTATCACAAGTGCAAAAAGTGTTTTTTCCACACTAATACAATTGCAAAAGTGGTTTACTTCACCAACACAAGTGCGAAAAGTGGGTTTTCAACACTAACACAAGTGCGAAAAGTGGTTTTTCAACACTAACACAAGTGCGAAAAGTGTTTTTTCAACACTAACACAAGTGTGAAAAGTGGATTTTCCACACTAATACAAGTGCAAAAGTGGTTTCCTGCACCAACACAAGTGCGAAAAGTGGTTTTTCAACACTAACACAAGTGCGAAAAGTGGTTTTTCAACACTAACACAAGTGCGAAAAGTGGTTTTTCAACACTAACACAAGTGCGAAAAGTGGTTTTTCCACACTAATACAAGTGCAAAAGTGGTTTCCTGCACCAACACAAGTGCGAAAACTGGTTTTTCAACACTAACACAAGTGCGAAAAGTGGTTTTTCAACACTATCACAAGTGCAAAAAGTGTTTTTTCCACACTAATACAAGTGCAAAAGTGGTTTCCTGCACCAACACAAGTGGGAAAAGTGGTTTTTCAACACTAACACAAGTGCGAAAAGTGGTTTTTCAACACTAACACAAGTGCGAAAAGTGTTTTTTCAACACTATCACAAGTGCAAAAAGTGGTTTTTCCACACTAATACAAGTGCAAAAGTGGTTTCCTGCACCAACACAAGTGCGAAAACTGGTTTTTCAACACTAACACAAGTGCGAAAAGTGGTTTTTCAACACTATCACAAGTGCAAAAAGTGTTTTTTCCACACTAATACAAGTGCAAAAGTGGTTTCCTCCACCAACACAAGTGGGAAAAGTGGATTTTCAACACTAACACAAGTGCGAAAAGTGGTTTTTCAACACTATCACAAGTGCAAAAAGTGTTTTTTCCACACTAATACAAGTGCAAAAGTGGTTTCCTGCACCAACACAAGTGCGAAAACTGGTTTTTCAACACTAACACAAGTGCGAAAAGTGGTTTTTCAACACTATCACAAGTGCGAAAAGTGTTTTTTCCACACTAATACAAGTGCAAAAGTGGTTTCCTGCACCAACACAAGTGCGAAAAGTGGTTTTTCAACACTAACATAAGTGCGAAAAGTGGTTTTTCCACACTAATACAAGTGCAAAAGTGGTTTCCTGCACCAACACAAGTGCGAAAAGTGGTTTTTCCACACTAATACAAGTGCAAAAGTGGTTTCCTGCACCAACACAAGTGCGAAAAGTGGTTTTTCAACACTAACACAAGTGCGAAAAGTGGTTTTTCAACACTAACACAAGTGCGAAAAGTGGTTTTTTCCACACTAATACAAGTGCAAAAGTGGTTTCCTGCACCAACACAAGTGCGAAAAGTGGTTTTTCAACACTGAGACAAGTGCGAAAAGTGGTTTTTTAACACTAACACAAGTGCGAAAAGTGGTTTTTTCCACACTAATACAAGTGCAAAAGTGGTTTCCTGCACCAACACAAGTACGAAAAGTGGTTTTTCAACACTAACACAAGTGCGAAAAGTGGTTTTTCAACACTAACACAAGTGCGAAAAGTGGTTTTTCCACACTAATACAAGTGCAAAAGTGGGTTCCTGCACCAACACAAGTGCGAAAAGTGGTTTTTCAACACTAACACAAGTGCGAAAAGTGGTTTTTCAACAATATCACAAGTGCAAAAAGTGTTTTTTCCACACTAATACAAGTGCAAAAGTGGTTTCCTGCACCAACACAAGTGGGAAAAGTGGATTTTCAACACTAACACAAGTGCGAAAAGTGATTTTTCAACACTATCACAAGTGCAAAAAGTGTTTTTTCCACACTAATACAAGTGCAAAAGTGGTTTCCTGCACCAACACAAGTGCGAAAAGTGGTTTTTCAACACTAACACAAGTGTGAAAAGTGGTTTTTCAACACTATCACAAGTGCAAAAAGTGTTTTTTCCACACTAATACAATTGCAAAAGTGGTTTCCTTCACCAACACAAGTGCGAAAAGTGGGTTTTCAACACTAACACAAGTGCGAAAAGTGGTTTTTCAACACTAACACAAGTGCGAAAAGTGTTTTTTCAACACTAACACAAGTGCGAAAAGTGGATTTTCCACACTAATACAAGTGCAAAAGTGGTTTCCTGCACCAACACAAGTGCGAAAAGTGGTTTTTCAACACTAACACAATTGCGAAAAGTGGTTTTTCAACACTAACACAAGTGCGAAAAGTGGTTTTTCAACACTAACACAAGTGCGAAAAGTGGTTTTTCCACACTAATACAAGTGCAAAAGTGGTTTCCTGCACCAACACAAGTGCGAAAACTGGTTTTTCAACACTAACACAAGTGCGAAAAGTGGTTTTTCAACACTATCACAAGTGCAAAAAGTGTTTTTTCCACACTAATACAAGTGCAAAAGTGGTTTCCTGCACCAACACAAGTGGGAAAAGTGGTTTTTCAACACCAACACAAGTGCGAAAAGTGGTTTTTCAACACTAACACAAGTGCGAAAAGTGTTTTTTCAACACTAACACAAGTGCGAAAAGTGGTTTTTCCACACTAATACAAGTGCAAAAGTGGTTTTTTGCACCAACACAAGTGCGAAAAGTGGATTTTCAACACTAACACAAGTGCGAAAAGTGGTTTTTCAACACTATCACAAGTGCAAAAAGTGTTTTTTCCACACTAATACAAGTGCAAAAGTTGTTTCCTGCACCAACACAAGTGCGAAAAGTGGTTTTTCCACACTAATACAAGTGCAAAAGTGGTTTCCTGCACCAACACAAGTGCGAAAAGTGGTTTTTCAACACTAACACTAGTGCGGAAAGTGGTTTTTCAACACTATCACAAGTGCAAAAAGTGTTTTTTCCACACTAATACAAGTGCAAAAGTGGTTTCCTGCACCAATACAAGTACGAAAAGTGGTTTTACAACACTAACACAAGTGCGAAAAGTGGTTTTGTCAACACTAACACAAGTGCGAAAAGTGGTTTTTCCACACTAATACAAGTGCAAAAGTGGTTTCCTGCACCAACACAAGTGTGAAAAGTGGTTTTTCAACACTATCACAAGTGCAAAAAGTGTTTTTTCCACACTAATACAATTGCAAAAGTGGTTTCCTTCACCAACACAAGTGCGAAAAGTGGTTTTTCAACACTAACACAAGTGCGAAAAGTGGTTTTTCAACACTAATACAAGTGCGAAAAGTGGTTTTTCTACACTAACACAAGTGCGAAAAGTGTTTTTTTCCACACGAATACAAGTGCAAAAGTGGTTTTTCAACACTAACACAAGTGCAAAAAGTGGTTTTTCAACACTAACACAAGTGCGAAAAGTGGTTTTTCCACACTAATACAAGTGCAAAAGTGGTTTCCTGCACAAACACAAGTGCGAAAACTGGTTTTTCAACACAAACACAAGTGCGAAAAGTGGTTTTTCAACACTAATACAAGTGCAAAAGTGGTTTCCTGCACCAACACAAGTGCGAAAAGTGGTTTTTCAACACTAACACAAGTGCGAAAAGTGGTTTTTCAACACTAACATAAGTGCGAAAAGTGGTTTTTCAACACTAACACAAGTGCGAAAAGTGGTTTTTCCACACTAATACAAGTGCAAAAGTGTTTTCCTGCACCAACACAAGTGCGAAAAGTGGTTTTTCAACACTAACACAAGTGCAAAAAGTGTTTTTTCCACACTAATACAAGTGCAAAAGTGGTTTCCTGCACCAACACAAGTGCGAAAAGTGGTTTTTCAACACTAACACAAGTGCAAAAAGTGGTTTTTCAACACTATCACAAGTGCAAAAAGTGTTTTTTCCACACTAATACAAGTGCAAAAGTGGTTTGCTGCATCAACACAAGTGCGAAAAGTGGTTTTTCAACACTAACACAAGTGCGAAAAGTGGTTTTTCAACACTATCACAAGTGCGAAAAGTGTTTTTTCCACACTAATACAAGTGCGAAAAGTGGTTTCCTGCACCAACACAAGTGCGAAAAGTGGTTTTTCAACACTAACACAAGTGCAAAAAGTGGTTTTTTCCACACTAATACAAGTGCAAAAGTGGTTTCCTGCACCAACACAAGTGCGAAAAGTGGTTTTTCAACACTACCACAAGTGCGAAAAGTGGTTTTTCAACACTAACACAAGTGCGAAAAGTGGTTTTCCACACTAATACAAGTGCAAAAGTGGTTTCCTGCACCAACACAAGTGCAAAAAGTGGTTTCCTGCACCAACACAAGTGCGAAAAGTGGTTTTTCAAAACTAACACAAGTGCGAAAAGTGGTTTTTCAACACTAACACAAGTGCGAAAAGTGGTTTTTCAACACTAACACAAGTGCGAAAAGTGGTTTTTCCACACTAATACAAGTGCAAAAGTGGTTTCCTGCACCAACACAAGTGGGAAAAGTGGTTTTTCAACACTAACACAAGTGCGAAAAGTGGTTTTTCCACACTAATACAAGTGCAAAAGTGGTTTCCTGCACCAACACAAGTGCGAAAAGTGGTTTTTCAACACTACCACAAGTGCGAAAAGTGGTTTTTCAACACTAACACAAGTGCGAAAAGTGGTTTTTCCACACTAATACAAGTGCAAAAGTGGTTTCCTGCACCAACACAAGTGCAAAAAGTGGTTTCCTGCACCAACACAAGTGCGAAAAGTAGTTTTTCAAAACTAACACAAGTGCGAAAAGTGGTTTTTCAACACTAACACAAGTGCGAAAAGTGGTTTTTCAACACTAACACAAGTGCGAAAAGTGGTTTTTCCACACTAATACAATTGCAAAAGTGGTTTCCTGCACCAACACAAGTGGGAAAAGTGGTTTTTCAACACTAACACAAGTGCGAAAAGTGGTTTTTCAACACTAACACAAGTGCGAAAAGTGGTTTTTCAACACTAACACAAGTGTGAAAAGTGGTTTTTCCACACTAATACAAGTGCAAAAGTGGTTTTTTGCACCAACACAAGTGCGAAAACTGGTTTTTCAACACTAACACAAGTGCGAAAAGTGTTTTTTCAACACTATCACAAGTGCAAAAAGTGTTTTTTCCACACTAATACAAGTGCAAAAGTGGTTTCCTCCACCAACACAAGTGGGAAAAGTGGATTTTCAACACTAACACAAGTGCGAAAAGTGGTTTTTCAACACTATCACAAGTGCAAAAAGTGTTTTTTCCACACTAATACAAGTGCAAAAGTGGTTTCCTGCACCAACACAAGTGCGAAAACTGGTTTTTCAACACTAACACAAGTGCGAAAAGTGGTTTTTCAACACTATCACAAGTGCGAAAAGTGTTTTTTCCACACTAATACAAGTGCAAAAGTGGTTTGCTGCACCAACACAAGTGCGAAAAGTGGTTTTTCAACACTAACATAAGTGCGAAAAGTGGTTTTTCCACACTAATACAAGTGCAAAAGTGGTTTCCTGCACCAACACAAGTGCGAAAAGTGGTTTTTCCACACTAATGCAAGTGCAAAAGTGGTTTCCTGCACCAACACAAGTGCGAAAAGTGGTTTTTCAACACTAACACAAGTGCGAAAAGTGGTTTTTCAACACTAACACAAGTGCGAAAAGTGGTTTTTTCCACACTAATACAAGTGCAAAAGTGGTTTCCTGCACCAACACAAGTGCGAAAACTGGTTTTTCAACACTAACACAAGTGCGAAAAGTGGTTTTTCAACACTATCACAAGTGCGAAAAGTGTTTTTTCCACACTAATACAAGTGCAAAAGTGGTTTCCTGCACCAACACAAGTGCGAAAAGTGGTTTTTCAACACTAACATAAGTGCGAAAAGTGGTTTTTCCACACTAATACAATTGCAAAAGTGGTTTCCTGCACCAACACAAGTGCGAAAAGTGGTTTTTCCACACTAATACAAGTGCAAAAGTGGTTTCCTGCACCAACACAAGTGCGAAAAGTGGTTTTTCAACACTAACACAAGTGCGAAAAGTGGTTTTTCAACACTAACACAAGTGCGAAAAGTGGTTTTTTCCACACTAATACAAGTGCAAAAGTGGTTTCCTGCACAAACACAAGTGCGAAAAGTGGTTTTTCAACACTGAGACAAGTGCGAAAAGTGGTTTTTTAACACTAACACAAGTGCGAAAAGTGGTTTTTCCACACTAATACAAGTGCAAAAGTGGTTTCCTGCACCAACACAAGTACGAAAAGTGGTTTTTCAACACTAACACAAGTGCGAGAAGGGGTTTTTCAACACTAACACAAGTGCGAAAAGTGGTTTTTCCACACTAATACAAGTGCAAAAGTGGGTTCCTGCACCAACACAAGTGCGAAAAGTGGTTTTTCAACACTAACACAAGTGCGAAAAGTGGTTTTTCAACAATATCACAAGTGCAAAAAGTGTTTTTTCCACACTAATACAAGTGCAAAAGTGGTTTCCTGCACCAACACAAGTGGAAAAGTGGATTTTCAACACTAACACAAGTGCGAAAAGTGATTTTTCAACACTATCACAAGTGCAAAAAGTGTTTTTTCCACAATAATACAAGTGCAAAAGTGGTTTCCTGCACCAACACAAGTGCGAAAAGTGGTTTTTCAACACTAACACAAGTGTGAAAAGTGGTTTTTCAACACTATCACAAGTGCAAAAAGTGTTTTTTCCACACTAATACAATTGCAAAAGTGGTTTCCTTCACCAACACAAGTGTGAAAAGTGGGTTTTCAACACTAACACAAGTGCGAAAAGTGGTTTTTCAACACTAACACAAGTGCGAAAAGTGTTTTTTCAACACTAACACAAGTGCGAAAAGTGGATTTTCCACACTAATACAAGTGCAAAAGTGGTTTCCTGCACCAACACAAGTGCGAAAAGTGGTTTTTCAACACTAACACAAGTGCGAAAAGTGGTTTTTCAACACTAACACAAGTGCGAAAAGTGGTTTTTCAACACTAACACAAGTGCGAAAAGTGGTTTTTCCACACTAATACAAGTGCAAAAGTGGTTTCCTGCACCAACACAAGTGCGAAAAGTGGTTTTTCCACACTAATACAAGTGCAAAAGTGGTTTCCTGCACCAACACAAGTGCGAAAAGTGGTTTTTCAACACTAACACAAGTGCGAAAAGTGGTTTTTCAACACTAACACAAGTGCGAAAAGTGGTTTTTTCCACACTAATACAAGTGCAAAAGTGGTTTCCTGCACCAACACAAGTGCGAAAAGTGGTTTTTCAACACTGAGACAAGTGCGAAAAGTGGTTTTTTAACACTAACACAAGTGCGAAAAGTGGTTTTTCAACACTAACACAAGTGCGAAAAGTGGTTTTTCCACACTAATACAAGTGCAAAAGTGGTTTCCTGCACCAACACAAGTGCGAAAAGTGGTTTTTCAACACTAACACAGTGCGAAAAGTGGTTTTTCAACACTATCACAAGTGCAAAAAGTGTTTTTTCCACACTAATACAAGTGCAAAAGTGGTTTCCTCCACCAACACAAGTGGGAAAAGTGGATTTTCAACACTAACACAAGTGCGAAAAGTGGTTTTTCAACACTATCACAAGTGCAAAAAGTGTTTTTTCCACACTAATACAAGTGCAAAAGTGGTTTCCTGCACCAACACAAGTGCGAAAACTGGTTTTTCAACACTAACACAAGTGCGAAAAGTGGTTTTTCAACACTATCACAAGTGCGAAAAGTGTTTTTTCCACACTAATACAAGTGCAAAAGTGGTTTCCCTGCACCAACACAAGTGCGAAAAGTGGTTTTTCAACACTAACATAAGTGCGAAAAGTGGTTTTTCCACACTAATACAAGTGCAAAAGTGGTTTCCTGCACCAACACAAGTGCGAAAAGTGGTTTTTCCCACACTAATGCAAGTGCAAAAGTGGTTTCCTGCACCAACACAAGTGCGAAAAGTGGTTTTTCAACACTAACACAAGTGCGAAAAGTGGTTTTTCAACACTAACACAAGTGCGAAAAGTGGTTTTTTCCACACTAATACAAGTGCAAAAGTGGTTTCCTGCACCAACACAAGTGCGAAAACTGGTTTTTCAACACTAACACAAGTGCGAAAAGTGGTTTTTCAACACTATCACAAGTGCGAAAAGTGTTTTTTCCACACTAATACAAGTGCAAAAGTGGTTTCCTGCACCAACACAAGTGCGAAAAGTGGTTTTTCAACACTAACATAAGTGCGAAAAGTGGTTTTTCCACACTAATACAAGTGCAAAAGTGGTTTCCTGCACCAACACAAGTGCGAAAAGTGGTTTTTCCACACTAATACAAGTGCAAAAGTGGTTTCCTGCACCAACACAAGTGCGAAAAGTGGTTTTTCAACACTAACACAAGTGCGAAAAGTGGTTTTTCAACACTAACACAAGTGCGAAAAGTGGTTTTTTCCACACTAATACAAGTGCAAAAGTGGTTTCCTGCACAAACACAAGTGCGAAAAGTGGTTTTCAACACTGAGACAAGTGCGAAAAGTGGTTTTTTAACACTAACACAAGTGCGAAAAGTGGTTTTTCCACACTAATACAAGTGCAAAAGTGGTTTCCTGCACCAACACAAGTACGAAAAGTGGTTTTTCAACACTAACACAAGTGCGAGAAGGGGTTTTTCAACACTAACACAAGTGCGAAAAGTGGTTTTTCCACACTAATACAAGTGCAAAAGTGGGTTCCTGCACCAACACAAGTGCGAAAAGTGGTTTTTCAACACTAACACAAGTGCGAAAAGTGGTTTTTCAACAATATCACAAGTGCAAAAAGTGTTTTTTCCACACTAATACAAGTGCAAAAGTGGTTTCCTGCACCAACACAAGTGGGAAAAGTGGATTTTCAACACTAACACAAGTGCGAAAAGTGATTTTTCAACACTATCACAAGTGCAAAAAGTGTTTTTTCCACAATAATACAAGTGCAAAAGTGGTTTCCTGCACCAACACAAGTGCGAAAAGTGGTTTTTCAACACTAACACAAGTGTGAAAAGTGGTTTTTCAACACTATCACAAGTGCAAAAAGTGTTTTTTCCACACTAATACAATTGCAAAAGTGGTTTCCTTCACCAACACAAGTGTGAAAAGTGGGTTTTCAACACTAACACAAGTGCGAAAAGTGGTTTTTCAACACTAACACAAGTGCGAAAAGTGTTTTTTCAACACTAACACAAGTGCGAAAAGTGGATTTTCCACACTAATACAAGTGCAAAAGTGGTTTCCTGCACCAACACAAGTGCGAAAAGTGGTTTTTCAACACTAACACAAGTGCGAAAAGTGGTTTTTCAACACTAACACAAGTGCGAAAAGTGGTTTTTCAACACTAACACAAGTGCGAAAAGTGGTTTTTCCACACTAATACAAGTGCAAAAGTGGTTTCCTGCACCAACACAAGTGCGAAAAGTGGTTTTTCCACACTAATACAAGTGCAAAAGTGGTTTCCTGCACCAACACAAGTGCGAAAAGTGGTTTTTCAACACTAACACAAGTGCGAAAAGTGGTTTTTCAACACTAACACAAGTGCGAAAAGTGGTTTTTTCCACACTAATACAAGTGCAAAAGTGGTTTCCTGCACCAACACAAGTGCGAAAAGTGGTTTTTCAACACTGAGACAAGTGCGAAAAGTGGTTTTTTAACACTAACACAAGTGCGAAAAGTGGTTTTTCAACACTAACACAAGTGCGAAAAGTGGTTTTTCCACACTAATACAAGTGCAAAAGTGGTTTCCTGCACCAACACAAGTGCGAAAAGTGGTTTTTCAACACTAACACAAGTGCGAAAAGTGGTTTTTCAACACTAACACAAGTGCGAAAAGTGGTTTTTCCACACTAATACAAGTGCAAAAGTGGTTTCCTGCACCAACACAAGTGCGAAAAGTGGTTTTTCAACACTAACACAAGTGCGAAAAGTGGTTTTTCAACACTATCACAAGTAGAAAAAGTGTTTTTTCCACACTAATACAAGTGCAAAAGTGGTTTCCTGCACCAACACAAGTGCGAAAAGTGGTTTTTCAACACTAACACAAGTGCGAAAAGTGGTTTTTCAACACTATCACAAGTGCAAAAAGTGTTTTTTCCACACTAATACAAGTGCAAAAGTGGTTTCCTGCACCAACACAAGTGCGAAAAGTGGTTTTTCAACACTATCACAAGTGCAAAAAGTGTTTTTTCCACACTAATACAAGTGCAAAAGTGGTTTCCTGCACCAACACAAGTGCGAAAAGTGGTTTTTCAACACTAACACAAGTGCGAAAAGTGGTTTTTCAACACTAACACAAGTGCGAAAAGTGGTTTTTTCCACACTAATACAAGTGCAAAAGTGGTTTCCTGCACCAACACAAGTGCGAAAAGTGGTTTTTCAACACTGAGACAAGTGCGAAAAGTGGTTTTTTAACACTAACACAAGTGCGAAAAGTGGTTTTTTCCACACTAATACAAGTGCAAAAGTGGTTTCCTGCACCAACACAAGTACGAAAAGTGGTTTTTCAACACTAACACAAGTGCGAAAAGTGGTTTTTCAACACTAACACAAGTGCGAAAAGTGGTTTTTCCACACTAATACAAGTGCAAAAGTGGGTTCCTGCACCAACACAAGTGCGAAAAGTGGTTTTTCAACACTAACACAAGTGCGAAAAGTGGTTTTTCAACAATATCACAAGTGCAAAAAGTGTTTTTTCCACACTAATACAAGTGCAAAAGTGGTTTCCTGCACCAACACAAGTGGGAAAAGTGGATTTTCAACACTAACACAAGTGCGAAAAGTGATTTTTCAACACTATCACAAGTGCAAAAAGTGTTTTTTCCACACTAATACAAGTGCAAAAGTGGTTTCCTGCACCAACACAAGTGCGAAAAGTGGTTTTTCAACACTAACACAAGTGTGAAAAGTGGTTTTTCAACACTATCACAAGTGCAAAAAGTGTTTTTTCCACACTAATACAATTGCAAAAGTGGTTTCCTTCACCAACACAAGTGCGAAAAGTGGGTTTTCAACACTAACACAAGTGCGAAAAGTGGTTTTTCAACACTAACACAAGTGCGAAAAGTGTTTTTTCAACACTAACACAAGTGCGAAAAGTGGATTTTCCACACTAATACAAGTGCAAAAGTGGTTTCCTGCACCAACACAAGTGCGAAAAGTGGTTTTTCAACACTAACACAAGTGCGAAAAGTGGTTTTTCAACACTAACACAAGTGCGAAAAGTGGTTTTTCCACACTAATACAAGTGCAAAAGTGGTTTCCTGCACCAACACAAGTGCGAAAACTGGTTTTTCAACACTAACACAAGTGCGAAAAGTGGTTTTTCAACACTATCACAAGTGCAAAAAGTGTTTTTTCCACACTAATACAAGTGCAAAAGTGGTTTCCTGCACCAACACAAGTGGGAAAAGTGGTTTTTCAACACCAACACAAGTGCGAAAAGTGGTTTTTCAACACTAACACAAGTGCGAAAAGTGTTTTTTCAACACTAACACAAGTGCGAAAAGTGGTTTTTCCACACTAATACAAGTGCAAAAGTGGTTTTTTGCACCAACACAAGTGCGAAAAGTGGATTTTCAACACTAACACAAGTGCGAAAAGTGGTTTTTCAACACTATCACAAGTGCAAAAAGTGTTTTTTCCACACTAATACAAGTGCAAAAGTTGTTTCCTGCACCAACACAAGTGCGAAAAGTGGTTTTTCCACACTAATACAAGTGCAAAAGTGGTTTCCTGCACCAACACAAGTGCGAAAAGTGGTTTTTCAACACTAACACTAGTGCGGAAAGTGGTTTTTCAACACTATCACAAGTGCAAAAAGTGTTTTTTCCACACTAATACAAGTGCAAAAGTGGTTTCCTGCACCAATACAAGTACGAAAAGTGGTTTTACAACACTAACACAAGTGCGAAAAGTGGTTTTGTCAACACTAACACAAGTGCGAAAAGTGGTTTTTCCACACTAATACAAGTGCAAAAGTGGTTTCCTGCACCAACACAAGTGTGAAAAGTGGTTTTTCAACACTATCACAAGTGCAAAAAGTGTTTTTTCCACACTAATACAATTGCAAAAGTGGTTTCCTTCACCAACACAAGTGCGAAAAGTGGTTTTTCAACACTAACACAAGTGCGAAAAGTGGTTTTTCAACACTAATACAAGTGCGAAAAGTGGTTTTTCTACACTAACACAAGTGCGAAAAGTGTTTTTTTCCACACGAATACAAGTGCAAAAGTGGTTTTTCAACACTAACACAAGTGCAAAAAGTGGTTTTTCAACACTAACACAAGTGCGAAAAGTGGTTTTTCCACACTAATACAAGTGCAAAAGTGGTTTCCTGCACAAACACAAGTGCGAAAACTGGTTTTTCAACACAAACACAAGTGCGAAAAGTGGTTTTTCAACACTAATACAAGTGCAAAAGTGGTTTCCTGCACCAACACAAGTGCGAAAAGTGGTTTTTCAACACTAACACAAGTGCGAAAAGTGGTTTTTCAACACTAACATAAGTGCGAAAAGTGGTTTTTCAACACTAACACAAGTGCGAAAAGTGGTTTTTCCACACTAATACAAGTGCAAAAGTGTTTTCCTGCACCAACACAAGTGCGAAAAGTGGTTTTTCAACACTAACACAAGTGCAAAAAGTGTTTTTTCCACACTAATACAAGTGCAAAAGTGGTTTCCTGCACCAACACAAGTGCGAAAAGTGGTTTTTCAACACTAACACAAGTGCAAAAAGTGGTTTTTCAACACTATCACAAGTGCAAAAAGTGTTTTTTCCACACTAATACAAGTGCAAAAGTGGTTTGCTGCATCAACACAAGTGCGAAAAGTGGTTTTTCAACACTAACACAAGTGCGAAAAGTGGTTTTTCAACACTATCACAAGTGCGAAAAGTGTTTTTTCCACACTAATACAAGTGCGAAAAGTGGTTTCCTGCACCAACACAAGTGCGAAAAGTGGTTTTTCAACACTAACACAAGTGCAAAAAGTGGTTTTTTCCACACTAATACAAGTGCAAAAGTGGTTTCCTGCACCAACACAAGTGCGAAAAGTGGTTTTTCAACACTACCACAAGTGCGAAAAGTGGTTTTTCAACACTAACACAAGTGCGAAAAGTGGTTTTCCACACTAATACAAGTGCAAAAGTGGTTTCCTGCACCAACACAAGTGCAAAAAGTGGTTTCCTGCACCAACACAAGTGCGAAAAGTGGTTTTTCAAAACTAACACAAGTGCGAAAAGTGGTTTTTCAACACTAACACAAGTGCGAAAAGTGGTTTTTCAACACTAACACAAGTGCGAAAAGTGGTTTTTCCACACTAATACAAGTGCAAAAGTGGTTTCCTGCACCAACACAAGTGGGAAAAGTGGTTTTTCAACACTAACACAAGTGCGAAAAGTGGTTTTTCCACACTAATACAAGTGCAAAAGTGGTTTCCTGCACCAACACAAGTGCGAAAAGTGGTTTTTCAACACTACCACAAGTGCGAAAAGTGGTTTTTCAACACTAACACAAGTGCGAAAAGTGGTTTTTCCACACTAATACAAGTGCAAAAGTGGTTTCCTGCACCAACACAAGTGCAAAAAGTGGTTTCCTGCACCAACACAAGTGCGAAAAGTAGTTTTTCAAAACTAACACAAGTGCGAAAAGTGGTTTTTCAACACTAACACAAGTGCGAAAAGTGGTTTTTCAACACTAACACAAGTGCGAAAAGTGGTTTTTCCACACTAATACAATTGCAAAAGTGGTTTCCTGCACCAACACAAGTGGGAAAAGTGGTTTTTCAACACTAACACAAGTGCGAAAAGTGGTTTTTCAACACTAACACAAGTGCGAAAAGTGGTTTTTCAACACTAACACAAGTGCGAAAAGTGGTTTTTCCACACTAATACAAGTGCAAAAGTGGTTTTTTGCACCAACACAAGTGCGAAAACTGGTTTTTCAACACTAACACAAGTGCGAAAAGTGTTTTTTCAACACTATCACAAGTGCAAAAAGTGTTTTTTCCACACTAATACAAGTGCAAAAGTGGTTTCCTCCACCAACACAAGTGGGAAAAGTGGATTTTCAACACTAACACAAGTGCGAAAAGTGGTTTTTCAACACTATCACAAGTGCAAAAAGTGTTTTTTCCACACTAATACAAGTGCAAAAGTGGTTTCCTGCACCAACACAAGTGCGAAAACTGGTTTTTCAACACTAACACAAGTGCGAAAAGTGGTTTTTCAACACTATCACAAGTGCGAAAAGTGTTTTTTCCACACTAATACAAGTGCAAAAGTGGTTTCCTGCACCAACACAAGTGCGAAAAGTGGTTTTTCAACACTAACATAAGTGCGAAAAGTGGTTTTTCCACACTAATACAAGTGCAAAAGTGGTTTCCTGCACCAACACAAGTGCGAAAAGTGGTTTTTCCACACTAATGCAAGTGCAAAAGTGGTTTCCTGCACCAACACAAGTGCGAAAAGTGGTTTTTCAACACTAACACAAGTGCGAAAAGTGGTTTTTCAACACTAACACAAGTGCGAAAAGTGGTTTTTTCCACACTAATACAAGTGCAAAAGTGGTTTCCTGCACCAACACAAGTGCGAAAACTGGTTTTTCAACACTAACACAAGTGCGAAAAGTGGTTTTTCAACACTATCACAAGTGCGAAAAGTGTTTTTTCCACACTAATACAAGTGCAAAAGTGGTTTCCTGCACCAACACAAGTGCGAAAAGTGGTTTTTCAACACTAACATAAGTGCGAAAAGTGGTTTTTCCACACTAATACAAGTGCAAAAGTGGTTTCCTGCACCAACACAAGTGCGAAAAGTGGTTTTTCCACACTAATACAAGTGCAAAAGTGGTTTCCTGCACCAACACAAGTGCGAAAAGTGGTTTTTCAACACTAACACAAGTGCGAAAAGTGGTTTTTCAACACTAACACAAGTGCGAAAAGTGGTTTTTTCCACACTAATACAAGTGCAAAAGTGGTTTCCTGCACAAACACAAGTGCGAAAAGTGGTTTTTCAACACTGAGACAAGTGCGAAAAGTGGTTTTTTAACACTAACACAAGTGCGAAAAGTGGTTTTTCCACACTAATACAAGTGCAAAAGTGGTTTCCTGCACCAACACAAGTACGAAAAGTGGTTTTTCAACACTAACACAAGTGCGAGAAGGGGTTTTTCAACACTAACACAAGTGCGAAAAGTGGTTTTTCCACACTAATACAAGTGCAAAAGTGGGTTCCTGCACCAACACAAGTGCGAAAAGTGGTTTTTCAACACTAACACAAGTGCGAAAAGTGGTTTTTCAACAATATCACAAGTGCAAAAAGTGTTTTTTCCACACTAATACAAGTGCAAAAGTGGTTTCCTGCACCAACACAAGTGGGAAAAGTGGATTTTCAACACTAACACAAGTGCGAAAAGTGATTTTTCAACACTATCACAAGTGCAAAAAGTGTTTTTTCCACAATAATACAAGTGCAAAAGTGGTTTCCTGCACCAACACAAGTGCGAAAAGTGGTTTTTCAACACTAACACAAGTGTGAAAAGTGGTTTTTCAACACTATCACAAGTGCAAAAAGTGTTTTTTCCACACTAATACAATTGCAAAAGTGGTTTCCTTCACCAACACAAGTGTGAAAAGTGGGTTTTCAACACTAACACAAGTGCGAAAAGTGGTTTTTCAACACTAACACAAGTGCGAAAAGTGTTTTTTCAACACTAACACAAGTGCGAAAAGTGGATTTTCCACACTAATACAAGTGCAAAAGTGGTTTCCTGCACCAACACAAGTGCGAAAAGTGGTTTTTCAACACTAACACAAGTGCGAAAAGTGGTTTTTCAACACTAACACAAGTGCGAAAAGTGGTTTTTCAACACTAACACAAGTGCGAAAAGTGGTTTTTCCACACTAATACAAGTGCAAAAGTGGTTTCCTGCACCAACACAAGTGCGAAAAGTGGTTTTTCCACACTAATACAAGTGCAAAAGTGGTTTCCTGCACCAACACAAGTGCGAAAAGTGGTTTTTCAACACTAACACAAGTGCGAAAAGTGGTTTTTCAACACTAACACAAGTGCGAAAAGTGGTTTTTTCCACACTAATACAAGTGCAAAAGTGGTTTCCTGCACCAACACAAGTGCGAAAAGTGGTTTTTCAACACTGAGACAAGTGCGAAAAGTGGTTTTTTAACACTAACACAAGTGCGAAAAGTGGTTTTTCAACACTAACACAAGTGCGAAAAGTGGTTTTTCCACACTAATACAAGTGCAAAAGTGGTTTCCTGCACCAACACAAGTGCGAAAAGTGGTTTTTCAACACTAACACAAGTGCGAAAAGTGGTTTTTCAACACTAACACAAGTGCGAAAAGTGGTTTTTCCACACTAATACAAGTGCAAAAGTGGTTTCCTGCACCAACACAAGTGCGAAAAGTGGTTTTTCAACACTAACACAAGTGCGAAAAGTGGTTTTTCAACACTATCACAAGTAGAAAAAGTGTTTTTTCCACACTAATACAAGTGCAAAAGTGGTTTCCTGCACCAACACAAGTGCGAAAAGTGGTTTTTCAACACTAACACAAGTGCGAAAAGTGGTTTTTCAACACTAACACAAGTGCGAAAAGTGGTTTTTCCACACTAATGCAAGTGCAAAAGTGGGTTCCTGCACCAACACAAGTGCGAAAAGTGGTTTTTCAACACTAACACAAGTGCTAAAAGTGGTTTTTCAACACTATCACAAGTGCAAAAAGTGTTTTTTCCACACTAATACAAGTGCAAAAGTGGTTTCCTGCACCAACACAAGTGCGAAAAGTGGTTTTTCAACACTATCACAAGTGCAAAAAGTGTTTTTTCCACACTAATACAAGTGCAAAAGTGGTTTCCTGCACCAACACAAGTGCGAAAAGTGGTTTTTCAACACTATCACAAGTGCAAAAAGTGTTTTTTCCACACTAATACAAGTGCAAAAGTGGTTTCCTGCACCAACACAAGTGCGAAAAGTGGTTTTTCAACACTATCACAAGTGCAAAAAGTGTTTTTTCCACACTAATACAAGTGCAAAAGTGGTTTCCTGCACCAACACAAGTGCGAAAAGTGTTTTTTCAACACTAACACAAGTGCAAAAAGTGGTTTTTCAACACTAACACAAGTGCGAAAAGTGGTTTTTCCACACTAATACAAGTGCAAAAGTGGTTTCCTGCACCAACACAAGTGCGAAAAGTGGTTTTTCAACACTAACACAAGTGCGAAAAGTGGTTTTTCAACACTATCGCAAGTGCAAAAAGTGTTTTTTTCCATACTAATACAAGTGCAAAAGTGGTTTCCTGCACTTTTTGCAGTGGTTTTTCCACACTAATACAAGTGCAAACGTGGTTTCCTGCACCAACACAAGTGCGAAAAGTGGTTTTTCAACACTAACACAAGTGCGAAAAGTGGTTTTTCAACACTATCACAAGTGCAAAAAGTGTTTTTTCCACACTAATACAAGTGCAAAAGTGGTTTCCTGCACCAACACAAGTGCGAAAAGTGGTTTTTCAACACTAACACAAGTGCTAAAAGTGGTTTTTCAACACTATCACAAGTGCGAAAAGTGGTTTTTCCACACTAATACAAGTGCGAAAAGTGGTTTCCTGCACCAACACAAGTGCGAAAAGTGGTTTTTCAACACTAACACAAGTGCAAAAAGTGGTTTTTTCCACACTAATACAAGTGCAAAAGTGGTTTCCTGCACCAACACAAGTGCGAAAAGTGGTTTTTCAACACTACCACAAGTGCGAAAAGTGGTTTTTCAACACTAACACAAGTGCGAAAAGTGGTTTTCCACACTAATACAAATGCAAAAGTGGTTTCCTGCACCAACACAAGTACAAAAAGTGGTTTCCTGCACCAACACAAGTGCGAAAAGTGGTTTTTCAAAACTAACACAAGTGCGAAAAGTGGTTTTTCAACACTAACACAAGTGCGAAAAGTGGTTTTTCAACACTAACACAAGTGCGAAAAGTGGTTTTTCCACACTAATACAAGTGCAAAAGTGGTTTCCTGCACCAACACAAGTGGGAAAAGTGGTTTTTCAACACTAACACAAGTGCGAAAAGTGGTTTTTCCACACTAATACAAGTGCAAAAGTGGTTTCCTGCACCAACACAAGTGCGAAAAGTGGTTTTTCAACACTACCACAAGTGCGAAAAGTGGTTTTTCAACACTAACACAAGTGCGAAAAGTGGTTTTTCCACACTAATACAAGTGCAAAAGTGGTTTCCTGCACCAACACAAGTGCAAAAAGTGGTTTCCTGCACCAACACAAGTGCGAAAAGTGGTTTTTCAACACTAATACAAGTGCAAAAGTGGTTTCCTGCACCAACACAAGTGCGAAAAGTGGTTTTTCAACACTAACACAAGTGCGAAAAGTGGTTTTTCAACACTAACATAAGTGCGAAAAGTGGTTTTTCAACACTAACACAAGTGCGAAAAGTGGTTTTTCCACACTAATACAAGTGCAAAAGTGGTTTCCTGCACCAACACAAGTGCGAAAAGTGGTTTTTCAACACTAACACAAGTGCAAAAAGTGGTTTTTCAACACTATCACAAGTGCAAAAAGTGTTTTTTCCACACTAATACAAGTGCAAAAGTGGTTTGCTGCATCAACACAAGTGCGAAAAGTGGTTTTTCAACACTAACACAAGTGCGAAAAGTGGTTTTTCAACACTATCACAAGTGCGAAAAGTGTTTTTTCCACACTAATACAAGTGCGAAAAGTGGTTTCCTGCACCAACACAAGTGCGAAAAGTGGTTTTTCAACACTAACACAAGTGCAAAAAGTGGTTTTTTCCACACTAATACAAGTGCAAAAGTGGTTTCCTGCACCAACACAAGTGCGAAAAGTGGTTTTTCAACACTACCACAAGTGCGAAAAGTGGTTTTTCAACACTAACACAAGTGCGAAAAGTGGTTTTCCACACTAATACAAGTGCAAAAGTGGTTTCCTGCACCAACACAAGTGCAAAAAGTGGTTTCCTGCACCAACACAAGTGCGAAAAGTGGTTTTTCAAAACTAACACAAGTGCGAAAAGTGGTTTTTCAACACTAACACAAGTGCGAAAAGTGGTTTTTCAACACTAACACAAGTGCGAAAAGTGGTTTTTCCACACTAATACAAGTGCAAAAGTGGTTTCCTGCACCAACACAAGTGGGAAAAGTGGTTTTTCAACACTAACACAAGTGCGAAAAGTGGTTTTTCCACACTAATACAAGTGCAAAAGTGGTTTCCTGCACCAACACAAGTGCGAAAAGTGGTTTTTCAACAATACCACAAGTGCGAAAAGTGGTTTTTCAACACTAACACAAGTGCGAAAAGTGGTTTTTCCACACTAATACAAGTGCAAAAGTGGTTTCCTGCACCAACACAAGTGCAAAAAGTGGTTTCCTGCACCAACACAAGTGCGAAAAGTGGTTTTTCAAAACTAACACAAGTGCGAAAAGTGGTTTTTCAACACTAACACAAGTGCGAAAAGTGGTTTTTCAACACTAACACAAGTGCGAAAAGTGGTTTTTCCACACTAATACAAGTGCAAAAGTGGTTTCCTGCACCAACACAAGTGGGAAAAGTGGTTTTTCAACACTAACACAAGTGCGAAAAGTGGTTTTTCAACACTAACACAAGTGCGAAAAGTGGTTTTTCAACACTAACACAAGTGCGAAAAGTGGTTTTTCCACACTAATACAAGTGCAAAAGTGGTTTTTTGCACCAACACAAGTGCGAAAACTGGTTTTTCAACACTAACACAAGTGCGAAAAGTGTTTTTTCAACACTATCACAAGTGCAAAAAGTGTTTTTTCCACACTAATACAAGTGCAAAAGTGGTTTCCTCCACCAACACAAGTGGGAAAAGTGGATTTTCAACACTAACACAAGTGCGAAAAGTGGTTTTTCAACACTATCACAAGTGCAAAAAGTGTTTTTTCCACACTAATACAAGTGCAAAAGTGGTTTCCTGCACCAACACAAGTGCGAAAACTGGTTTTTCAACACTAACACAAGTGCGAAAAGTGGTTTTTCAACACTATCACAAGTGCGAAAAGTGTTTTTTCCACACTAATACAAGTGCAAAAGTGGTTTCCTGCACCAACACAAGTGCGAAAAGTGGTTTTTCAACACTAACATAAGTGCGAAAAGTGGTTTTTCCACACTAATACAAGTGCAAAAGTGGTTTCCTGCACCAACACAAGTGCGAAAAGTGGTTTTTCCACACTAATGCAAGTGCAAAAGTGGTTTCCTGCACCAACACAAGTGCGAAAAGTGGTTTTTCAACACTAACACAAGTGCGAAAAGTGGTTTTTCAACACTAACACAAGTGCGAAAAGTGGTTTTTTCCACACTAATACAAGTGCAAAAGTGGTTTCCTGCACCAAAAAAGTGCGAAAACTGGTTTTTCAACACTAACACAAGTGCGAAAAGTGGTTTTTCAACACTATCACAAGTGCGAAAAGTGTTTTTTCCACACTAATACAAGTGCAAAAGTGGTTTCCTGCACCAACACAAGTGCGAAAAGTGGTTTTTCAACACTAACATAAGTGCGAAAAGTGGTTTTTCCACACTAATACAAGTGCAAAAGTGGTTTCCTGCACCAACACAAGTGCGAAAAGTGGTTTTTCCACACTAATACAAGTGCAAAAGTGGTTTCCTGCACCAACACAAGTGCGAAAAGTGGTTTTTCAACACTAACACAAGTGCGAAAAGTGGTTTTTCAACACTAACACAAGTGCGAAAAGTGGTTTTTTCCACACTAATACAAGTGCAAAAGTGGTTTCCTGCACAAACACAAGTGCGAAAAGTGGTTTTTCAACACTGAGACAAGTGCGAAAAGTGGTTTTTTAACACTAACACAAGTGCGAAAAGTGGTTTTTCCACACTAATACAAGTGCAAAAGTGGTTTCCTGCACCAACACAAGTACGAAAAGTGGTTTTTCAACACTAACACAAGTGCGAGAAGGGGTTTTTCAACACTAACACAAGTGCGAAAAGTGGTTTTTCCACACTAATACAAGTGCAAAAGTGGGTTCCTGCACCAACACAAGTGCGAAAAGTGGTTTTTCAACACTAACACAAGTGCGAAAAGTGGTTTTTCAACAATATCACAAGTGCAAAAAGTGTTTTTTCCACACTAATACAAGTGCAAAAGTGGTTTCCTGCACCAACACAAGTGGGAAAAGTGGATTTTCAACACTAACACAAGTGCGAAAAGTGATTTTTCAACACTATCACAAGTGCAAAAAGTGTTTTTTCCACAATAATACAAGTGCAAAAGTGGTTTCCTGCACCAACACAAGTGCGAAAAGTGGTTTTTCAACACTAACACAAGTGTGAAAAGTGGTTTTTCAACACTATCACAAGTGCAAAAAGTGTTTTTTCCACACTAATACAATTGCAAAAGTGGTTTCCTTCACCAACACAAGTGTGAAAAGTGGGTTTTCAACACTAACACAAGTGCGAAAAGTGGTTTTTCAACACTAACACAAGTGCGAAAAGTGTTTTTTCAACACTAACACAAGTGCGAAAAGTGGATTTTCCACACTAATACAAGTGCAAAAGTGGTTTCCTGCACCAACACAAGTGCGAAAAGTGGTTTTTCAACACTAACACAAGTGCGAAAAGTGGTTTTTCAACACTAACACAAGTGCGAAAAGTGGTTTTTCAACACTAACACAAGTGCGAAAAGTGGTTTTTCCACACTAATACAAGTGCAAAAGTGGTTTCCTGCACCAACACAAGTGCGAAAAGTGGTTTTTCCACACTAATACAAGTGCAAAAGTGGTTTCCTGCACCAACACAAGTGCGAAAAGTGGTTTTTCAACACTAACACAAGTGCGAAAAGTGGTTTTTCAACACTAACACAAGTGCGAAAAGTGGTTTTTTCCACACTAATACAAGTGCAAAAGTGGTTTCCTGCACCAACACAAGTGCGAAAAGTGGTTTTTCAACACTGAGACAAGTGCGAAAAGTGTTTTTTCCACACTAATACAAGTGCAAAAGTGGTTTCCTGCACCAACACAAGTGCGAAAAGTGGTTTTTCAACACTAACATAAGTGCGAAAAGTGGTTTTTCCACACTAATACAAGTGCAAAAGTGGTTTCCTGCACCAACACAAGTGCGAAAAGTGGTTTTTCCACACTAATACAAGTGCAAAAGTGGTTTCCTGCACCAACACAAGTGCGAAAAGTGGTTTTTCAACACTAACACAAGTGCGAAAAGTGGTTTTTCAACACTAACACAAGTGCGAAAAGTGGTTTTTTCCACACTAATACAAGTGCAAAAGTGGTTTCCTGCACAAACACAAGTGCGAAAAGTGGTTTTTCAACACTGAGACAAGTGCGAAAAGTGGTTTTTTAACACTAACACAAGTGCGAAAAGTGGTTTTTCCACACTAATACAAGTGCAAAAGTGGTTTCCTGCACCAACACAAGTACGAAAAGTGGTTTTTCAACACTAACACAAGTGCGAGAAGGGGTTTTTCAACACTAACACAAGTGCGAAAAGTGGTTTTTCCACACTAATACAAGTGCAAAAGTGGGTTCCTGCACCAACACAAGTGCGAAAAGTGGTTTTTCAACACTAACACAAGTGCGAAAAGTGGTTTTTCAACAATATCACAAGTGCAAAAAGTGTTTTTTCCACACTAATACAAGTGCAAAAGTGGTTTCCTGCACCAACACAAGTGGGAAAAGTGGATTTTCAACACTAACACAAGTGCGAAAAGTGATTTTTCAACACTATCACAAGTGCAAAAAGTGTTTTTTCCACAATAATACAAGTGCAAAAGTGGTTTCCTGCACCAACACAAGTGCGAAAAGTGGTTTTTCAACACTAACACAAGTGTGAAAAGTGGTTTTCCACACTAATACAAGTGCAAAAGTGGTTTCCTGCACCAACACAAGTACAAAAAGTGGTTTCCTGCACCAACACAAGTGCGAAAAGTGGTTTTTCAAAACTAACACAAGTGCGAAAAGTGGTTTTTCAACACTAACACAAGTGCGAAAAGTGGTTTTTCAACACTAACACAAGTGCGAAAAGTGGTTTTTCCACACTAATACAAGTGCAAAAGTGGTTTCCTGCACCAACACAAGTGGGAAAAGTGGTTTTTCAACACTAACACAAGTGCGAAAAGTGGTTTTTCCACACTAATACAAGTGCAAAAGTGGTTTCCTGCACCAACACAAGTGCGAAAAGTGGTTTTTCAACACTACCACAAGTGCGAAAAGTGGTTTTTCAACACTAACACAAGTGCGAAAAGTGGTTTTTCCACACTAATACAAGTGCAAAAGTGGTTTCCTGCACCAACACAAGTGCAAAAAGTGGTTTCCTGCACCAACACAAGTGTGAAAAGTGGTTTTTCAACACTAATACAAGTGCAAAAGTGGTTTCCTGCACCAACACAAGTGCGAAAAGTGGTTTTTCAACACTAACACAAGTGCGAAAAGTGGTTTTTCAACACTAACATAAGTGCGAAAAGTGGTTTTTCAACACTAACACAAGTGCGAAAAGTGGTTTTTCCACACTAATACAAGTGCAAAAGTGGTTTCCTGCACCAACACAAGTGCGAAAAGTGGTTTTTCAACACTAACACAAGTGCGAAAAGTGGTTTTTCAACACTAACACAAGTGCGAAAAGTGGTTTTTCCACACTAATACAAGTGCAAAAGTGGTTTCCTGCACCAACACAAGTGGGAAAAGTGGTTTTTCAACACTAACACAAGTGCGAAAAGTGGTTTTTCCACACTAATACAAGTGCAAAAGTGGTTTCCTGCACCAACACAAGTGCGAAAAGTGGTTTTTCAACACTACCACAAGTGCGAAAAGTGGTTTTTCAACACTAACACAAGTGCGAAAAGTGGTTTTTCCACACTAATACAAGTGCAAAAGTGGTTTCCTGCACCAACACAAGTGCAAAAAGTGGTTTCCTGCACCAACACAAGTGCGAAAAGTGGTTTTTCAAAACTAACACAAGTGCGAAAAGTGGTTTTTCAACACTAACACAAGTGCGAAAAGTGGTTTTTCAACACTAACACAAGTGCGAAAAGTGGTTTTTCCACACTAATACAAGTGCAAAAGTGGTTTCCTGCACCAACACAAGTGGGAAAAGTGGTTTTTCAACACTAACACAAGTGCGAAAAGTGGTATTTCAACACTAACACAAGTGCGAAAAGTGGTTTTTCAACACTAACACAAGTGCGAAAAGTGGTTTTTCCACACTAATACAAGTGCAAAAGTGGTTTTTTGCACCAACACAAGTGCGAAAACTGGTTTTTCAACACTAACACAAGTGCGAAAAGTGTTTTTTCAACACTATCACAAGTGCAAAAAGTGTTTTTTCCACACTAATACAAGTGCAAAAGTGGTTTCCTCCACCAACACAAGTGGGAAAAGTGGATTTTCAACACTAACACAAGTGCGAAAAGTGGTTTTTCAACACTATCACAAGTGCAAAAAGTGTTTTTTCCACACTAATACAAGTGCAAAAGTGGTTTCCTGCACCAACACAAGTGCGAAAACTGGTTTTTCAACACTAACACAAGTGCGAAAAGTGGTTTTTCAACACTATCACAAGTGCGAAAAGTGTTTTTTCCACACTAATACAAGTGCAAAAGTGGTTTCCTGCACCAACACAAGTGCGAAAAGTGGTTTTTCAACACTAACATAAGTGCGAAAAGTGGTTTTTCCACACTAATACAAGTGCAAAAGTGGTTTCCTGCACCAACACAAGTGCGAAAAGTGGTTTTTCCACACTAATGCAAGTGCAAAAGTGGTTTCCTGCACCAACACAAGTGCGAAAAGTGGTTTTTCAACACTAACACAAGTGCGAAAAGTGGTTTTTCAACACTAACACAAGTGCGAAAAGTGGTTTTTTCCACACTAATACAAGTGCAAAAGTGGTTTCCTGCACCAACACAAGTGCGAAAACTGGTTTTTCAACACTAACACAAGTGCGAAAAGTGGTTTTTCAACACTATCACAAGTGCGAAAAGTGTTTTTTCCACACTAATACAAGTGCAAAAGTGGTTTCCTGCACCAACACAAGTGCGAAAAGTGGTTTTTCAACACTAACATAAGTGCGAAAAGTGGTTTTTCCACACTAATACAAGTGCAAAAGTGGTTTCCTGCACCAACACAAGTGCGAAAAGTGGTTTTTCCACACTAATACAAGTGCAAAAGTGGTTTCCTGCACCAACACAAGTGCGAAAAGTGGTTTTTCAACACTAACACAAGTGCGAAAAGTGGTTTTTCAACACTAACACAAGTGCGAAAAGTGGTTTTTTCCACACTAATACAAGTGCAAAAGTGGTTTCCTGCACAAACACAAGTGCGAAAAGTGGTTTTTCAACACTGAGACAAGTGCGAAAAGTGGTTTTTTAACACTAACACAAGTGCGAAAAGTGGTTTTTCCACACTAATACAAGTGCAAAAGTGGTTTCCTGCACCAACACAAGTACGAAAAGTGGTTTTTCAACACTAACACAAGTGCGAGAAGGGGTTTTTCAACACTAACACAAGTGCGAAAAGTGGTTTTTCCACACTAATACAAGTGCAAAAGTGGGTTCCTGCACCAACACAAGTGCGAAAAGTGGTTTTTCAACACTAACACAAGTGCGAAAAGTGGTTTTTCAACAATATCACAAGTGCAAAAAGTGTTTTTTCCACACTAATACAAGTGCAAAAGTGGTTTCCTGCACCAACACAAGTGGGAAAAGTGGATTTTCAACACTAACACAAGTGCGAAAAGTGATTTTTCAACACTATCACAAGTGCAAAAAGTGTTTTTTCCACAATAATACAAGTGCAAAAGTGGTTTCCTGCACCAACACAAGTGCGAAAAGTGGTTTTTCAACACTAACACAAGTGTGAAAAGTGGTTTTTCAACACTATCACAAGTGCAAAAAGTGTTTTTTCCACACTAATACAATTGCAAAAGTGGTTTCCTTCACCAACACAAGTGTGAAAAGTGGGTTTTCAACACTAACACAAGTGCGAAAAGTGGTTTTTCAACACTAACACAAGTGCGAAAAGTGTTTTTTCAACACTAACACAAGTGCGAAAAGTGGATTTTCCACACTAATACAAGTGCAAAAGTGGTTTCCTGCACCAACACAAGTGCGAAAAGTGGTTTTTCAACACTAACACAAGTGCGAAAAGTGGTTTTTCAACACTAACACAAGTGCGAAAAGTGGTTTTTCAACACTAACACAAGTGCGAAAAGTGGTTTTTCCACACTAATACAAGTGCAAAAGTGGTTTCCTGCACCAACACAAGTGCGAAAAGTGGTTTTTCCACACTAATACAAGTGCAAAAGTGGTTTCCTGCACCAACACAAGTGCGAAAAGTGGTTTTTCAACACTAACACAAGTGCGAAAAGTGGTTTTTCAACACTAACACAAGTGCGAAAAGTGGTTTTTTCCACACTAATACAAGTGCAAAAGTGGTTTCCTGCACCAACACAAGTGCGAAAAGTGGTTTTTCAACACTGAGACAAGTGCGAAAAGTGTTTTTTCCACACTAATACAAGTGCAAAAGTGGTTTCCTGCACCAACACAAGTGCGAAAAGTGGTTTTTCAACACTAACATAAGTGCGAAAAGTGGTTTTTCCACACTAATACAAGTGCAAAAGTGGTTTCCTGCACCAACACAAGTGCGAAAAGTGGTTTTTCCACACTAATACAAGTGCAAAAGTGGTTTCCTGCACCAACACAAGTGCGAAAAGTGGTTTTTCAACACTAACACAAGTGCGAAAAGTGGTTTTTCAACACTAACACAAGTGCGAAAAGTGGTTTTTTCCACACTAATACAAGTGCAAAAGTGGTTTCCTGCACAAACACAAGTGCGAAAAGTGGTTTTTCAACACTGAGACAAGTGCGAAAAGTGGTTTTTTAACACTAACACAAGTGCGAAAAGTGGTTTTTCCACACTAATACAAGTGCAAAAGTGGTTTCCTGCACCAACACAAGTACGAAAAGTGGTTTTTCAACACTAACACAAGTGCGAGAAGGGGGTTTTCAACACTAACACAAGTGCGAAAAGTGGTTTTTCCACACTAATACAAGTGCAAAAGTGGGTTCCTGCACCAACACAAGTGCGAAAAGTGGTTTTTCAACACTAACACAAGTGCGAAAAGTGGTTTTTCAACAATATCACAAGTGCAAAAAGTGTTTTTTCCACACTAATACAAGTGCAAAAGTGGTTTCCTGCACCAACACAAGTGGGAAAAGTGGATTTTCAACACTAACACAAGTGCGAAAAGTGATTTTTCAACACTATCACAAGTGCAAAAAGTGTTTTTTCCACAATAATACAAGTGCAAAAGTGGTTTCCTGCACCAACACAAGTGCGAAAAGTGGTTTTTCACCACTAACACAAGTGTGAAAAGTGGTTTTTCAACACTATCACAAGTGCAAAAAGTGTTTTTTCCACACTAATACAATTGCAAAAGTGGTTTCCTTCACCAACACAAGTGTGAAAAGTGGGTTTTCAACACTAACACAAGTGCGAAAAGTGGTTTTTCAACACTAACACAAGTGCGAAAAGTGTTTTTTCAACACTAACACAAGTGCGAAAAGTGGATTTTCCACACTAATACAAGTGCAAAAGTGGTTTCCTGCACCAACACAAGTGCGAAAAGTGGTTTTTCAACACTAACACAAGTGCGAAAAGTGGTTTTTCAACACTAACACAAGTGCGAAAAGTGGTTTTTCAACACTAACACAAGTGCGAAAAGTGGTTTTTCCACACTAATACAAGTGCAAAAGTGGTTTCCTGCACCAACACAAGTGCGAAAAGTGGTTTTTCCACACTAATACAAGTGCAAAAGTGGTTTCCTGCACCAACACAAGTGCGAAAAGTGGTTTTTCAACACTAACACAAGTGCGAAAAGTGGTTTTTCAACACTAACACAAGTGCGAAAAGTGGTTTTTTCCACACTAATACAAGTGCAAAAGTGGTTTCCTGCACCAACACAAGTGCGAAAAGTGGTTTTTCAACACTGAGACAAGTGCGAAAAGTGGTTTTTTAACACTAACACAAGTGCGAAAAGTGGTTTTTCAACACTAACACAAGTGCGAAAAGTGGTTTTTCCACACTAATACAAGTGCAAAAGTGGTTTCCTGCACCAACACAAGTGCGAAAAGTGGTTTTTCAACACTAACACAAGTGCGAAAAGTGGTTTTTCAACACTAACACAAGTGCGAAAAGTGGTTTTTCCACACTAATACAAGTGCAAAAGTGGTTTCCTGCACCAACACAAGTGCGAAAAGTGGTTTTTCAACACTAACACAAGTGCGAAAAGTGGTTTTTCAACACTATCACAAGTAGAAAAAGTGTTTTTTCCACACTAATACAAGTGCAAAAGTGGTTTCCTGCACCAACACAAGTGCGAAAAGTGGTTTTTCAACACAAACACAAGTGCGAAAAGTGGTTTTTCAACACTAACACAAGTGCGAAAAGTGGTTTTTCCACACTAATACAAGTGTAAAAGTGGGTTCCTGCACCAACACAAGTGCGAAAAGTGGTTTTTCAACACTAACACAAGTGCTAAAAGTGGTTTTTCAACACTATCACAAGTGCAAAAAGTGTTTTTTCCACACTAATACAAGTGCAAAAGTGGTTTCCTGCACCAACACAAGTGCGAAAAGTGGTTTTTCAACACTAACACAAGTGCAAAAAGTGGTTTTTCAACACTATCACAAGTGCAAAAAGTGTTTTTTCCACACTATTACAAGTGCAAAAGTGGTTTCCTGCACCAACACAAGTGCGAAAAGTGGTTTTTCAACACTATCACAAGTGCAAAAAGTGTTTTTTCCACACTAATACAAGTGCAAAAGTGGTTTCCTGCACCAACACAAGTGCGAAAAGTGTTTTTTCAACACTAACACAAGTGCAAAAAGTGGTTTTTCAACACTAACACAAGTGCGAAAAGTGGTTTTTCCACACTAATACAAGTGCAAAAGTGGTTTCCTGCACCAACACAAGTGCGAAAAGTGGTTTTTCAACACCAACACAAGTGCGAAAAGTGGTTTTTCAACACTATCGCAAGTGCAAAAAGTGTTTTTTTCCATACTAATACAAGTGCAAAAGTGGTTTCCTGCACTTTTTGCAGTGGTTTTTCCACACTAATACAAGTGCAAACGTGGTTTCCTGCACCAACACAAGTGCGAAAAGTGGTTTTTCAACACTAACACAAGTGCGAAAAGTGGTTTTTCAACACTATCACAAGTGCAAAAAGTGTTTTTTCCACACTAATACAAGTGCAAAAGTGGTTTCCTGCACCAACACAAGTGCGAAAAGTGGTTTTTCAACACTAACACAAGTGCTAAAAGTGGTTTTTCAACACTATCACAAGTGCGAAAAGTGGTTTTTCCACACTAATACAAGTGCAAAAGTGGGTTCCTGCACCAACACAAGTGCGAAAAGTGGTTTTTCAACACTAACACAAGTGCTAAAAGTGGTTTTTCAACACTATCACAAGTGCAAAAAGTGTTTTTTCCACACTAATACAAGTGCAAAAGTGGTTTCCTGCACCAACACAAGTGCTAAAAGTGGTTTTTCAACACTAATACAAGTGCGAAAAGTGGTTTTTCAACACTATCACAAGTGCAAAAAGTGTCTTTTCCACACTAATACAAGTGCAAAAGTGGTTTCCTGCACCAACACAAGTGCGAAAAGTGGTTTTTCAACACTAACACAAGTGCGAAAAGTGGTTTTTCAACACTAACACAAGTGCGAAAAGAGGTTTTTCAACACTAATACAAGTACAAAAGTGGTTTCCTGCACCAACACAAGTGCGAAAAGTGGTTTTTCAACACTAACACAAGTGCGAAAAGTGGTTTTTCAACACTATCACAAGTGCAAAAAGTGTTTTTTCCACACTAATACAAGTGCAAAAGTGGGTTCCTGCACCAACACAAGTGCGAAAAGTGGTTTGTCAACACTAACACAAGTGCGAAAAGTGGTTTTTCAACACTAACACAAGTGCAAAAAGTGTTTTTTCCACACTAATACAAGTGCAAAAGTGGTTTCCTGCACCAACACAAGTGCGAAAAGTGGTTTTTCAACACTAACACAAGTGCGAAAAGTTGTTTTTCAACACTAACACAAGTGCGAAAAGTGTTTTTTCCACACTAATACAAGTGCAAAAGTGGTTTCCTGCACCAACACAAGTGCGAAAAGTGGTTTTTCAACACTAACACAAGTGCGAAAAGTGGTTTTTCAACACTAACACAAGTGCGAAAAGTGGTTTTTCAACACTATCACAAGTGCAAAAAGTGTTTTTTCCACACTAATACAAGTGCAAAAGTGGTTTCCTGCACCAATACAAGTACGAAAAGTGGTTTTACAACACTAACACAAGTGCGAAAAGTGGTTTTGTCAACACTAACACAAGTGCGAAAAGTGGTTTTTCCACACTAATACAAGTGCAAAAGTGGTTTCCTGCACCAACACAAGTGTGAAAAGTGGTTTTTCAACACTATCACAAGTGCAAAAAGTGTTTTTTCCACACTAATACAATTGCAAAAGTGGTTTCCTTCACCAACACAAGTGCGAAAAGTGGTTTTTCAACACTAACACAAGTGCGAAAAGTGGTTTTTCAACACTAACACAAGTGCGAAAAGTGGTTTTTCAACACTAACACAAGTGCGAAAAGTGGTTTTTCCACACTAATACAAGTGCAAAAGTGGTTTCCTGCACCAACACAAGTGCGAAAAGTGGTTTTTCCACACTAATACAAGTGCAAAAGTGGTTTCCTGCACCAACACAAGTGCGAAAAGTGGTTTTTCAACACTAACACAAGTGCGAAAAGTGGTTTTTCAACACTAACACAAGTGCGAAAAGTGGTTTTTTCCACACTAATACAAGTGCAAAAGTGGTTTCCTGCACCAACACAAGTGCGAAAAGTGGTTTTTCAACACTGAGACAAGTGCGAAAAGTGTTTTTTCCACACTAATACAAGTGCAAAAGTGGTTTCCTGCACCAACACAAGTGCGAAAAGTGGTTTTTCAACACTAACATAAGTGCGAAAAGTGGTTTTTCCACACTAATACAAGTGCAAAAGTGGTTTCCTGCACCAACACAAGTGCGAAAAGTGGTTTTTCCACACTAATACAAGTGCAAAAGTGGTTTCCTGCACCAACACAAGTGCGAAAAGTGGTTTTTCAACACTAACACAAGTGCGAAAAGTGGTTTTTCAACACTAACACAAGTGCGAAAAGTGGTTTTTTCCACACTAATACAAGTGCAAAAGTGGTTTCCTGCACAAACACAAGTGCGAAAAGTGGTTTTTCAACACTGAGACAAGTGCGAAAAGTGGTTTTTTAACACTAACACAAGTGCGAAAAGTGGTTTTTCCACACTAATACAAGTGCAAAAGTGGTTTCCTGCACCAACACAAGTACGAAAAGTGGTTTTTCAACACTAACACAAGTGCGAGAAGGGGGTTTTCAACACTAACACAAGTGCGAAAAGTGGTTTTTCCACACTAATACAAGTGCAAAAGTGGGTTCCTGCACCAACACAAGTGCGAAAAGTGGTTTTTCAACACTAACACAAGTGCGAAAAGTGGTTTTTCAACAATATCACAAGTGCAAAAAGTGTTTTTTCCACACTAATACAAGTGCAAAAGTGGTTTCCTGCACCAACACAAGTGGGAAAAGTGGATTTTCAACACTAACACAAGTGCGAAAAGTGATTTTTCAACACTATCACAAGTGCAAAAAGTGTTTTTTCCACAATAATACAAGTGCAAAAGTGGTTTCCTGCACCAACACAAGTGCGAAAAGTGGTTTTTCAACACTAACACAAGTGTGAAAAGTGGTTTTTCAACACTATCACAAGTGCAAAAAGTGTTTTTTCCACACTAATACAATTGCAAAAGTGGTTTCCTTCACCAACACAAGTGTGAAAAGTGGGTTTTCAACACTAACACAAGTGCGAAAAGTGGTTTTTCAACACTAACACAAGTGCGAAAAGTGTTTTTTCAACACTAACACAAGTGCGAAAAGTGGATTTTCCACACTAATACAAGTGCAAAAGTGGTTTCCTTCACCAACACAAGTGCGAAAAGTGGTTTTTCAACACTAACACAAGTGCGAAAAGTGGTTTTTCAACACTAACACAAGTGCGAAAAGTGGTTTTTCAACACTAACACAAGTGCGAAAAGTGGTTTTTCCACACTAATACAAGTGCAAAAGTGGTTTCCTGCACCAACACAAGTGCGAAAAGTGGTTTTTCAACACTAACACAAGTGCTAAAAGTGGTTTTTCAACACTATCACAAGTGCGAAAAGTGGTTTTTCCACACTAATACAAGTGCAAAAGTGGGTTCCTGCACCAACACAAGTGCGAAAAGTGGTTTTTCAACACTAACACAAGTGCTAAAAGTGGTTTTTCAACACTATCACAAGTGCAAAAAGTGTTTTTTCCACACTAATACAAGTGCAAAAGTGGTTTCCTGCACCAACACAAGTGCTAAAAGTGGTTTTTCAACACTAATACAAGTGCGAAAAGTGGTTTTTCAACACTATCACAAGTGCAAAAAGTGTCTTTTCCACACTAATACAAGTGCAAAAGTGGTTTCCTGCACCAACACAAGTGCGAAAAGTGGTTTTTCAACACTAACACAAGTGCGAAAAGTGGTTTTTCAACACTAACACAAGTGCGAAAAGAGGTTTTTCAACACTAATACAAGTACAAAAGTGGTTTCCTGCACCAACACAAGTGCGAAAAGTGGTTTTTCAACACTAACACAAGTGCGAAAAGTGGTTTTTCAACACTATCACAAGTGCAAAAAGTGTTTTTTCCACACTAATACAAGTGCAAAAGTGGGTTCCTGCACCAACACAAGTGCGAAAAGTGGTTTGTCAACACTAACACAAGTGCGAAAAGTGGTTTTTCAACACTAACACAAGTGCAAAAAGTGTTTTTTCCACACTAATACAAGTGCAAAAGTGGTTTCCTGCACCAACACAAGTGCGAAAAGTGGTTTTTCAACACTAACACAAGTGCGAAAAGTTGTTTTTCAACACTAACACAAGTGCGAAAAGTGTTTTTTCCACACTAATACAAGTGCAAAAGTGGTTTCCTGCACCAACACAAGTGCGAAAAGTGGTTTTTCAACACTAACACAAGTGCGAAAAGTGGTTTTTCAACACTAACACAAGTGCGAAAAGTGGTTTTTCAACACTATCACAAGTGCAAAAAGTGTTTTTTCCACACTAATACAAGTGCAAAAGTGGTTTCCTGCACCAATACAAGTACGAAAAGTGGTTTTACAACACTAACACAAGTGCGAAAAGTGGTTTTGTCAACACTAACACAAGTGCGAAAAGTGGTTTTTCCACACTAATACAAGTGCAAAAGTGGTTTCCTGCACCAACACAAGTGTGAAAAGTGGTTTTTCAACACTATCACAAGTGCAAAAAGTGTTTTTTCCACACTAATACAATTGCAAAAGTGGTTTCCTTCACCAACACAAGTGCGAAAAGTGGTTTTTCAACACTAACACAAGTGCGAAAAGTGGTTTTTCAACACTAACACAAGTGCGAAAAGTGGTTTTTCAACACTAACACAAGTGCGAAAAGTGGTTTTTCCACACTAATACAAGTGCAAAAGTGGTTTCCTGCACCAACACAAGTGCGAAAAGTGGTTTTTCCACACTAATACAAGTGCAAAAGTGGTTTCCTGCACCAACACAAGTGCGAAAAGTGGTTTTTCAACACTAACACAAGTGCGAAAAGTGGTTTTTCAACACTAACACAAGTGCGAAAAGTGGTTTTTTCCACACTAATACAAGTGCAAAAGTGGTTTCCTGCACCAACACAAGTGCGAAAAGTGGTTTTTCAACACTGAGACAAGTGCGAAAAGTGTTTTTTCCACACTAATACAAGTGCAAAAGTGGTTTCCTGCACCAACACAAGTGCGAAAAGTGGTTTTTCAACACTAACATAAGTGCGAAAAGTGGTTTTTCCACACTAATACAAGTGCAAAAGTGGTTTCCTGCACCAACACAAGTGCGAAAAGTGGTTTTTCCACACTAATACAAGTGCAAAAGTGGTTTCCTGCACCAACACAAGTGCGAAAAGTGGTTTTTCAACACTAACACAAGTGCGAAAAGTGGTTTTTCAACACTAACACAAGTGCGAAAAGTGGTTTTTTCCACACTAATACAAGTGCAAAAGTGGTTTCCTGCACAAACACAAGTGCGAAAAGTGGTTTTTCAACACTGAGACAAGTGCGAAAAGTGGTTTTTTAACACTAACACAAGTGCGAAAAGTGGTTTTTCCACACTAATACAAGTGCAAAAGTGGTTTCCTGCACCAACACAAGTACGAAAAGTGGTTTTTCAACACTAACACAAGTGCGAGAAGGGGGTTTTCAACACTAACACAAGTGCGAAAAGTGGTTTTTCCACACTAATACAAGTGCAAAAGTGGGTTCCTGCACCAACACAAGTGCGAAAAGTGGTTTTTCAACACTAACACAAGTGCGAAAAGTGGTTTTTCAACAATATCACAAGTGCAAAAAGTGTTTTTTCCACACTAATACAAGTGCAAAAGTGGTTTCCTGCACCAACACAAGTGGGAAAAGTGGATTTTCAACACTAACACAAGTGCGAAAAGTGATTTTTCAACACTATCACAAGTGCAAAAAGTGTTTTTTCCACAATAATACAAGTGCAAAAGTGGTTTCCTGCACCAACACAAGTGCGAAAAGTGGTTTTTCAACACTAACACAAGTGTGAAAAGTGGTTTTTCAACACTATCACAAGTGCAAAAAGTGTTTTTTCCACACTAATACAATTGCAAAAGTGGTTTCCTTCACCAACACAAGTGTGAAAAGTGGGTTTTCAACACTAACACAAGTGCGAAAAGTGGTTTTTCAACACTAACACAAGTGCGAAAAGTGTTTTTTCAACACTAACACAAGTGCGAAAAGTGGATTTTCCACACTAATACAAGTGCAAAAGTGGTTTCCTTCACCAACACAAGTGCGAAAAGTGGTTTTTCAACACTAACACAAGTGCGAAAAGTGGTTTTTCAACACTAACACAAGTGCGAAAAGTGGTTTTTCAACACTAACACAAGTGCGAAAAGTGGTTTTTCCACACTAATACAAGTGCAAAAGTGGTTTCCTGCACCAACACAAGTGCGAAAAGTGGTTTTTCCACACTAATACAAGTGCAAAAGTGGTTTCCTGCACCAACACAAGTGCGAAAAGTGGTTTTTCAACACTAACACAAGTGCGAAAAGTGGTTTTTCAACACTAACACAAGTGCGAAAAGTGGTTTTTTCCACACTAATACAAGTGCAAAAGTGGTTTCCTGCACCAACACAAGTGCGAAAAGTGGTTTTTCAACACTGAGACAAGTGCGAAAAGTGGTTTTTTAACACTAACACAAGTGCGAAAAGTGGTTTTTCAACACTAACACAAGTGCGAAAAGTGGTTTTTCCACACTAATACAAGTGCAAAAGTGGTTTCCTGCACCAACACAAGTGCGAAAAGTGGTTTTTCAACACTAACACAAGTGCGAAAAGTGGTTTTTCAACACTAACACAAGTGCGAAAAGTGGTTTTTCCACACTAATACAAGTGCAAAAGTGGTTTCCTGCACCAACACAAGTGCGAAAAGTGGTTTTTCAACACTAACACAAGTGCGAAAAGTGGTTTTTCAACACTATCACAAGTAGAAAAAGTGTTTTTTCCACACTAATACAAGTGCAAAAGTGGTTTCCTGCACCAACACAAGTGCGAAAAGTGGTTTTTCAACACTAACACAAGTGCGAAAAGTGGTTTTTCAACACTAACACAAGTGCGAAAAGTGGTTTTTCCACACTAATACAAGTGCAAAAGTGGGTTCCTGCACCAACACAAGTGCGAAAAGTGGTTTTTCAACACTAACACAAGTGCTAAAAGTGGTTTTTCAACACTATCACAAGTGCAAAAAGTGTTTTTTCCACACTAATACAAGTGCAAAAGTGGTTTCCTGCACCAACACAAGTGCGAAAAGTGGTTTTTCAACACTAACACAAGTGCAAAAAGTGGTTTTTCAACACTATCACAAGTGCAAAAAGTGTTTTTTCCACACTATTACAAGTGCAAAAGTGGTTTCCTGCACCAACACAAGTGCGAAAAGTGGTTTTTCAACACTAACACAAGTGCGAAAAGTGGTTTTTCAACACTAACACAAGTGCGAAAAGTGGTTTTTTCCACACTAATACAAGTGCAAAAGTGGTTTCCTGCACAAACACAAGTGCGAAAAGTGGTTTTTCAACACTGAGACAAGTGCGAAAAGTGGTTTTTTAACACTAACACAAGTGCGAAAAGTGGTTTTTCCACACTAATACAAGTGCAAAAGTGGTTTCCTGCACCAACACAAGTACGAAAAGTGGTTTTTCAACACTAACACAAGTGCGAGAAGGGGGTTTTCAACACTAACACAAGTGCGAAAAGTGGTTTTTCCACACTAATACAAGTGCAAAAGTGGGTTCCTGCACCAACACAAGTGCGAAAAGTGGTTTTTCAACACTAACACAAGTGCGAAAAGTGGTTTTTCAACAATATCACAAGTGCAAAAAGTGTTTTTTCCACACTAATACAAGTGCAAAAGTGGTTTCCTGCACCAACACAAGTGGGAAAAGTGGATTTTCAACACTAACACAAGTGCGAAAAGTGATTTTTCAACACTATCACAAGTGCAAAAAGTGTTTTTTCCACAATAATACAAGTGCAAAAGTGGTTTCCTGCACCAACACAAGTGCGAAAAGTGGTTTTTCAACACTAACACAAGTGTGAAAAGTGGTTTTTCAACACTATCACAAGTGCAAAAAGTGTTTTTTCCACACTAATACAATTGCAAAAGTGGTTTCCTTCACCAACACAAGTGTGAAAAGTGGGTTTTCAACACTAACACAAGTGCGAAAAGTGGTTTTTCAACACTAACACAAGTGCGAAAAGTGTTTTTTCAACACTAACACAAGTGCGAAAAGTGGATTTTCCACACTAATACAAGTGCAAAAGTGGTTTCCTTCACCAACACAAGT
The DNA here is from genome assembly GCF_964187855.1 of Myxine glutinosa. Lineage (NCBI taxonomy): Eukaryota > Metazoa > Chordata > Myxini > Myxiniformes > Myxinidae > Myxine > Myxine glutinosa. The sequence continues at coordinate 81,936 of NW_027617236.1, read as the reverse complement.
GCGAAAAGTGGTTTTTCAACACTAACACAAGTGCGAAAAGTGGTTTTTCAACACTAACACAAGTGCGAAAAGTGGTTTTTCAACACTAACACAAGTGCGAAAAGTGGTTTTTCCACACTAATACAAGTGCAAAAGTGGTTTCCTGCACCAACACAAGTGCGAAAAGTGGTTTTTCCACACTAATACAAGTGCAAAAGTGGTTTCCTGCACCAACACAAGTGCGAAAAGTGGTTTTTCAACACTAACACAAGTGCGAAAAGTGGTTTTTCAACACTAACACAAGTGCGAAAAGTGGTTTTTTCCACACTAATACAAGTGCAAAAGTGGTTTCCTGCACCAACACAAGTGCGAAAAGTGGTTTTTCAACACTGAGACAAGTGCGAAAAGTGGTTTTTTAACACTAACACAAGTGCGAAAAGTGGTTTTTCAACACTAACACAAGTGCGAAAAGTGGTTTTTCCACACTAATACAAGTGCAAAAGTGGTTTCCTGCACCAACACAAGTGCGAAAAGTGGTTTTTCAACACTAACACAAGTGCGAAAAGTGGTTTTTCAACACTAACACAAGTGCGAAAAGTGGTTTTTCCACACTAATACAAGTGCAAAAGTGGTTTCCTGCACCAACACAAGTGCGAAAAGTGGTTTTTCAACACTAACACAAGTGCGAAAAGTGGTTTTTCAACACTATCACAAGTAGAAAAAGTGTTTTTTCCACACTAATACAAGTGCAAAAGTGGTTTCCTACACCAACACAAGTGCGAAAAGTGGTTTTTCAACACTAACACAAGTGCGAAAAGTGGTTTTTCAACACTAACACAAGTGCGAAAAGTGGTTTTTCCACACTAATACAAGTGCAAAAGTGGGTTCCTGCACCAACACAAGTGCGAAAAGTGGTTTTTCAACACTAACACAAGTGCTAAAAGTGGTTTTTCAACACTATCACAAGTGCAAAAAGTGTTTTTTCCACACTAATACAAGTGCAAAAGTGGTTTCCTGCACCAACACAAGTGCGAAAAGTGGTTTTTCAACACTAACACAAGTGCAAAAAGTGGTTTTTCAACACTATCACAAGTGCAAAAAGTGTTTTTTCCACACTATTACAAGTGCAAAAGTGGTTTCCTGCACCAACACAAGTGCGAAAAGTGGTTTTTCAACACTATCACAAGTGCAAAAAGTGTTTTTTCCACACTAATACAAGTGCAAAAGTGGTTTCCTGCACCAACACAAGTGCGAAAAGTGTTTTTTCAACACTAACACAAGTGCAAAAAGTGGTTTTTCAACACTAACACAAGTGCGAAAAGTGGTTTTTCCACACTAATACAAGTGCAAAAGTGGTTTCCTGCACCAACACAAGTGCGAAAAGTGGTTTTTCAACACTAACACAAGTGCGAAAAGTGGTTTTTCAACACTATCGCAAGTGCAAAAAGTATTTTTTTCCATACTAATACAAGTGCAAAAGTGGTTTCCTGCACTTTTTGCAGTGGTTTTTCCACACTAATACAAGTGCAAACGTGGTTTCCTGCACCAACACAAGTGCGAAAAGTGGTTTTTCAACACTAACACAAGTGCGAAAAGTGGTTTTTCAACACTATCACAAGTGCAAAAAGTGTTTTTTCCACACTAATACAAGTGCAAAAGTGGTTTCCTGCACCAACACAAGTGCGAAAAGTGGTTTTTCAACACTAACACAAGTGCTAAAAGTGGTTTTTCAACACTATCACAAGTGCGAAAAGTGGTTTTTCCACACTAATACAAGTGCAAAAGTGGGTTCCTGCACCAACACAAGTGCGAAAAGTGGTTTTTCAACACTAACACAAGTGCTAAAAGTGGTTTTTCAACACTATCACAAGTGCAAAAAGTGTTTTTTCCACACTAATACAAGTGCAAAAGTGGTTTCCTGCACCAACACAAGTGCTAAAAGTGGTTTTTCAACACTAATACAAGTGCGAAAAGTGGTTTTTCAACACTATCACAAGTGCAAAAAGTGTCTTTTCCACACTAATACAAGTGCAAAAGTGGTTTCCTGCACCAACACAAGTGCGAAAAGTGGTTTTTCAACACTAACACAAGTGCGAAAAGTGGTTTTTCAACACTAACACAAGTGCGAAAAGAGGTTTTTCAACACTAATACAAGTACAAAAGTGGTTTCCTGCACCAACACAAGTGCGAAAAGTGGTTTTTCAACACTAACACAAGTGCGAAAAGTGGTTTTTCAACACTATCACAAGTGCAAAAAGTGTTTTTTCCACACTAATACAAGTGCAAAAGTGGGTTCCTGCACCAACACAAGTGCGAAAAGTGGTTTGTCAACACTAACACAAGTGCGAAAAGTGGTTTTTCAACACTAACACAAGTGCAAAAAGTGTTTTTTCCACACTAATACAAGTGCAAAAGTGGTTTCCTGCACCAACACAAGTGCGAAAAGTGGTTTTTCAACACTAACACAAGTGCGAAAAGTTGTTTTTCAACACTAACACAAGTGCGAAAAGTGTTTTTTCCACACTAATACAAGTGCAAAAGTGGTTTCCTGCACCAACACAAGTGCGAAAAGTGGTTTTTCAACACTAACACAAGTGCGAAAAGTGGTTTTTCAACACTAACACAAGTGCGAAAAGTGGTTTTTCAACACTATCACAAGTGCAAAAAGTGTTTTTTCCACACTAATACAAGTGCAAAAGTGGTTTCCTGCACCAATACAAGTACGAAAAGTGGTTTTACAACACTAACACAAGTGCGAAAAGTGGTTTTGTCAACACTAACACAAGTGCGAAAAGTGGTTTTTCCACACTAATACAAGTGCAAAAGTGGTTTCCTGCACCAACACAAGTGTGAAAAGTGGTTTTTCAACACTATCACAAGTGCAAAAAGTGTTTTTTCCACACTAATACAATTGCAAAAGTGGTTTCCTTCACCAACACAAGTGCGAAAAGTGGTTTTTCAACACTAACACAAGTGCGAAAAGTGGTTTTTCAACACTAATACAAGTGCGAAAAGTGGTTTTTCTACACTAACACAAGTGCGAAAAGTGTTTTTTTCCACACGAATACAAGTGCAAAAGTGGTTTTTCAACACTAACACAAGTGCGAAAAGTGGTTTTTCCACACTAATACAAGTGCAAAAGTGGTTTCCTGCACAAACACAAGTGCGAAAACTGGTTTTTCAACACAAACATAAGTGCGAAAAGTGGTTTTTCAACACTAATACAAGTGCAAAAGTGGTTTCCTGCACCAACACAAGTGCGAAAAGTGGTTTTTCAACACTAACACAAGTGCGAAAAGTGGTTTTTCAACACTAACATAAGTGCGAAAAGTGGTTTTTCAACACTAACACAAGTGCGAAAAGTGGTTTTTCCACACTAATACAAGTGCAAAAGTGGTTTCCTGCACCAACACAAGTGCGAAAAGTGGTTTTTCAACACTAACACAAGTGCAAAAAGTGTTTTTTCCACACTAATACAAGTGCAAAAGTGGTTTCCTGCACCAACACAAGTGCGAAAAGTGGTTTTTCAACACTAACACAAGTGCAAAAAGTGGTTTTTCAACACTATCACAAGTGCAAAAAGTGTTTTTTCCACACTAATACAAGTGCAAAAGTGGTTTGCTGCATCAACACAAGTGCGAAAAGTGGTTTTTCAACACTAACACAAGTGCGAAAAGTGGTTTTTCAACACTATCACAAGTGCGAAAAGTGTTTTTTCCACACTAATACAAGTGCGAAAAGTGGTTTCCTGCACCAACACAAGTGCGAAAAGTGGTTTTTCAACACTAACACAAGTGCAAAAAGTGGTTTTTTCCACACTAATACAAGTGCAAAAGTGGTTTCCTGCACCAACACAAGTGAGAAAAGTGGTTTTTCAACACTACCACAAGTGCGAAAAGTGGTTTTTCAACACTAACACAAGTGCGAAAAGTGGTTTTCCACACTAATACAAGTGCAAAAGTGGTTTCCTGCACCAACACAAGTGCAAAAAGTGGTTTCCTGCACCAACACAAGTGCGAAAAGTGGTTTTTCAAAACTAACACAAGTGCGAAAAGTGGTTTTTCAACACTAACACAAGTGCGAAAAGTGGTTTTTCAACACTAACACAAGTGCGAAAAGTGGTTTTTCCACACTAATACAAGTGCAAAAGTGGTTTCCTGCACCAACACAAGTGGGAAAAGTGGTTTTTCAACACTAACACAAGTGCGAAAAGTGGTTTTTCCACACTAATACAAGTGCAAAAGTGGTTTCCTGCACCAACACAAGTGCGAAAAGTGGTTTTTCAACACTATCACAAGTGCAAAAAGTGTTTTTTCCATACTAATACAAGTGCAAAAGTGGTTTCCTGCACCAACACAAGTGCGAAAAGTGGTTTTTCAACACTAACACAAGTGCGAGAAGTGGTTTTTCAACACTAACACAAGTGCGAAAAGTGTTTTTTCCACACTAATACAAGTGCAAAAGTGGTTTCCTGCACCAACACAAGTGCGAAAAGTGGTTTTTCAACACTAACACAAGTGCGAAAAGTGGTTTTTCAACACTAACACAAGTGCGAAAAGTGTTTTTTCCACACTAATACAAGTGCAAAAGTGGTTTCCTGCACCAACACAAGTGCGAAAAGTGGTTTTTCAACACTAACACATGTGCAAAAAGTGGTTTTTCAACACTAACACAAGTGCGAAAAGTGGTTTTTCAACACTAACACAAGTGCGAAAAGTGGTTTTTCCACACTAATACAAGTGCAAATGTGGTTTCCTGCACCAACACAAGTGCGAAAAGTGGTTTTTCAACACTAACACAAGTGCGAAAAGTGGTTTTTCAACACTAACACAAGTGCGAAAAGTGGTTTTTCAACACTAACACAAGTGCGAAAAGTGGTTTTTCCACACTAATACAAGTGCAAAAGTGGTTTTTTGCACCAACACAAGTGCGAAAACTGGTTTTTCAACACTAACACAAGTGCGAAAAGTGTTTTTTCAACACTATCACAAGTGCAAAAAGTGTTTTTTCCACACGAATACAAGTGCAAAAGTGGTTTCCTCCACCAACACAAGTGGGAAAAGTGGATTTTCAACACTAACACAAGTGCGAAAAGTGGTTTTTCAACACTATCACAAGTGCAAAAAGTGTTTTTTCCACACTAATACAAGTGCAAAAGTGGTTTCCTGCACCAACACAAGTGCGAAAACTGGTTTTTCAACACTAACACAAGTGCGAAAAGTGGTTTTTCAACACTATCACAAGTGCGAAAAGTGTTTTTTCCACACTAATACAAGTGCAAAAGTGGTTTCCTGCACCAACACAAGTGCGAAAAGTGGTTTTTCAACACTAACATAAGTGCGAAAAGTGGTTTTTCCACACTAATACAAGTGCAAAAGTGGTTTCCTGCACCAACACAAGTGCGAAAAGTGGTTTTTCCACACTAATGCAAGTGCAAAAGTGGTTTCCTGCACCAACACAAGTGCGAAAAGTGGTTTTTCAACACTAACACAAGTGCGAAAAGTGGTTTTTCAACACTAACACAAGTGCGAAAAGTGGTTTTTTCCACACTAATACAAGTGCAAAAGTGGTTTCCTGCACCAACACAAGTGCGAAAACTGGTTTTTCAACACTAACACAAGTGCGAAAAGTGGTTTTTCAACACTATCACAAGTGCGAAAAGTGTTTTTTCCACACTAATACAAGTGCAAAAGTTGTTTCCTGCACCAACACAAGTGCGAAAAGTGGTTTTTCAACACTAACATAAGTGCGAAAAGTGGTTTTTCCACACTAATACAAGTGCAAAAGTGGTTTCCTGCACCAACACAAGTGCGAAAAGTGGTTTTTCCACACTAATACAAGTGCAAAAGTGGTTTCCTGCACCAACACAAGTGCGAAAAGTGGTTTTTCAACACTAACACAAGTGCGAAAAGTGGTTTTTCAACACTAACACAAGTGCGAAAAGTGGTTTTTTCCACACTAATACAAGTGCAAAAGTGGTTTCCTGCACAAACACAAGTGCGAAAAGTGGTTTTTCAACACTGAGACAAGTGCGAAAAGTGGTTTTTTAACACTAACACAAGTGCGAAAAGTGGTTTTTCCACACTAATACAAGTGCAAAAGTGGTTTCCTGCACCAACACAAGTACGAAAAGTGGTTTTTCAACACTAACACAAGTGCGAGAAGGGGTTTTTCAACACTAACACAAGTGCGAAAAGTGGTTTTTCCACACTAATACAAGTGCAAAAGTGGGTTCCTGCACCAACACAAGTGCGAAAAGTGGTTTTTCAACACTAACACAAGTGCGAAAAGTGGTTTTTCAACAATATCACAAGTGCAAAAAGTGTTTTTTCCACACTAATACAAGTGCAAAAGTGGTTTCCTGCACCAACACAAGTGGGAAAAGTGGATTTTCAACACTAACACAAGTGCGAAAAGTGATTTTTCAACACTATCACAAGTGCAAAAAGTGTTTTTTCCACAATAATACAAGTGCAAAAGTGGTTTCCTGCACCAACACAAGTGCGAAAAGTGGTTTTTCAACACTAACACAAGTGTGAAAAGTGATTTTTCAACACTATCACAAGTGCAAAAAGTGTTTTTTCCACACTAATACAATTGCAAAAGTGGTTTCCTTCACCAACACAAGTGTGAAAAGTGGGTTTTCAACACTAACACAAGTGCGAAAAGTGGTTTTTCAACACTAAAACAAGTGCGAAAAGTGTTTTTTCAACACTAACACAAGTGCGAAAAGTGGATTTTCCACACTAATACAAGTGCAAAAGTGGTTTCCTGCACCAACACAAGTGCGAAAAGTGGTTTTTCAACACTAACACAAGTGCGAAAAGTGGTTTTTCAACACTAACACAAGTGCGAAAAGTGGTTTTTCAACACTAACACAAGTGCGAAAAGTGGTTTTTCCACACTAATACAAGTGCAAAAGTGGTTTCCTGCACCAACACAAGTGCGAAAAGTGGTTTTTCCACACTAATACAAGTGCAAAAGTGGTTTCCTGCACCAACACAAGTGCGAAAAGTGGTTTTTCAACACTAACACAAGTGCGAAAAGTGGTTTTTCAACACTAACACAAGTGCGAAAAGTGGTTTTTTCCACACTAATACAAGTGCAAAAGTGGTTTCCTGCACCAACACAAGTGCGAAAAGTGGTTTTTCAACACTGAGACAAGTGCGAAAAGTGGTTTTTTAACACTAACACAAGTGCGAAAAGTGGTTTTTCAACACTAACACAAGTGCGAAAAGTGGTTTTTCCACACTAATACAAGTGCAAAAGTGGTTTCCTGCACCAACACAAGTGCGAAAAGTGGTTTTTCAACACTAACACAAGTGCAAAAAGTGGTTTTTCAACACTATCACAAGTAGAAAAAGTGTTTTTTCCACACTAATACAAGTGCAAAAGTGGTTTCCTGCACCAACACAAGTGCGAAAAGTGGTTTTTCAACACTAACACAAGTGCGAAAAGTGGTTTTTCAACACTAACACAAGTGCGAAAAGTGGTTTTTCCACACTAATACAAGTGCAAAAGTGGGTTCCTGCACCAACACAAGTGCGAAAAGTGGTTTTTCAACACTAACACAAGTGCTAAAAGTGGTTTTTCAACACTATCACAAGTGCAAAAAGTGTTTTTTCCACACTAATACAAGTGCAAAAGTGGTTTCCTGCACCAACACAAGTGCGAAAAGTGGTTTTTCAACACTAACACAAGTGCAAAAAGTGGTTTTTCAACACTATCACAAGTGCAAAAAGTGTTTTTTCCACACTAATACAAGTGCAAAAGTGGTTTCCTGCACCAACACAAGTGCGAAAAGTGGTTTTTCAACACTATCACAAGTGCAAAAAGTGTTTTTTCCACACTAATACAAGTGCAAAAGTGGTGTCCTGCACCAACACAAGTGCGAAAAGTGTTTTTTCAACACTAACACAAGTGCAAAAAGTGGTTTTTCAACACTAACACAAGTGCGAAAAGTGGTTTTTCCACACTAATACAAGTGCAAAAGTGGTTTCCTGCACCAACACAAGTGCGAAAAGTGGTTTTTCAACACTAACACAAGTGCGAAAAGTGGTTTTTCAACACTATCGCAAGTGCAAAAAGTGTTTTTTTTCCATACTAATACAAGTGCAAAAGTGGTTTCCTGCACTTTTTGCAGTGGTTTATCCACACTAATACAAGTGCAAACGTGGTTTCCTGCACCAACACAAGTGCGAAAAGTGGTTTTTCAACACTAACACAAGTGCGAAAAGTGGTTTTTCAACACTATCACAAGTGCAAAAAGTGTTTTTTCCACACTAATACAAGTGCAAAAGTGGTTTCCTGCACCAACACAAGTGCGAAAAGTGGTTTTTCAACACTAACACAAGTGCTAAAAGTGGTTTTTCAACACTATCACAAGTGCGAAAAGTGGTTTTTCCACACTAATACAAGTGCAAAAGTGGGTTCCTGCACCAACACAAGTGCGAAAAGTGGTTTTTCAACACTAACACAAGTGCTAAAAGTGGTTTTTCAACACTATCACAAGTGCAAAAAGTGTTTTTTCCACACTAATACAAGTGCAAAAGTGGTTTCCTGCACCAACACAAGTGCTAAAAGTGGTTTTTCAACACTAACACAAGTGCGAAAAAATGGTTTTTCAACACTATCACAAGTGCAAAAAGTGTCTTTTCCACACTAATACAAGTGCAAAAGTGGTTTCCTGCACCAACACAAGTGCGAAAAGTGGTTTTTCAACACTAACACAAGTGCGAAAAGTGGTTTTTCAACACTAACACAAGTGCGAAAAGAGGTTTTTCAACACTAATACAAGTACAAAAGTGGTTTCCTGCACCAACACAAGTGCGAAAAGTGGTTTTTCAACACTAACACAAGTGCGAAAAGTGGTTTTTCAACACTATCACAAGTGCAAAAAGTGTTTTTTCCACACTAATACAAGTGCAAAAGTGGGTTCCTGCACCAACACAAGTGCGAAAAGTGGTTTGTCAACACTAACACAAGTGCGAAAAGTGGTTTTTCAACACTAACACAAGTGCAAAAAGTGTTTTTTCCACACTAATACAAGTGCAAAAGTGGTTTCCTGCACCAACACAAGTGCGAAAAGTGGTTTTTCAACACTAACACAAGTGCGAAAAGTTGTTTTTCAACACTAACACAAGTGCGAAAAGTGTTTTTTCCACACTAATACAAGTGCAAAAGTGGTTTCCTGCACCAACACAAGTGCGAAAAGTGGTTTTTCAACACTAACACAAGTGCGAAAAGTGGTTTTTCAACACTAACACAAGTGCGGAAAGTGGTTTTTCAACACTAACACAAGTGTGAAAAGTGTTTTTTTCCACACTAATACAAGTGCAAAAGTGGTTTCCTGCACCAACACAAGTGCGAAAAGTGGGTTTTCAACACTAACACAAGTGCGAAAAGTGGTTTTTCAACAATATCACAAGTGCAAAAAGTTTTTTTTCCACACTAATACAAGTGCAAAAGTGGTTTCCTGCACCAACACAAGTGCAAAAAGTGGTTTTTCAACACTAACACAAGTGCGAAAAGTGGTTTTTCAACACTAACACAAGTGCGAAAAGTGGTTTTTTCCACACTAATACAAGTGCAAAAGTGGTTTCCTGCACCAACACAAGTGCGAAAAGTGGTTTTTCAACACTAACACAAGTGCGAAAAGTGGTTTTTCAACACTAACACAAGTGCGAAAAGTGGTTTTTTCCACACTAATACAAGTGCAAAAGTGGTTTCCTGCACCAACACAAGTGCGAAAAGTGGTTTTTCAACACTAACACAAGTGCGAAAAGTGGTTTTTCAACACTATCACAAGTGCAAAAAGTGTTTTTTCCATACTAATACAAGTGCAAAAGTGGTTTCCTGCACCAACACAAGTGCGAAAAGTGGTTTTTCAACACTAACACAAGTGCGAGAAGTGGTTTTTCAACACTAACACAAGTGCGAAAAGTGTTTTTTCCACACTAATACAAGTGCAAAATTGTTTTCCTGCACCAACACAAGTGCGAAAAGTGGTTTTTCAACACTAACACAAGTGCGAAAAGTGGTTTTTCAACACTAACACAAGTGCGAAAAGTGTTTTTTCCACACTAATACAAGTGCAAAAGTGGTTTCCTGCACCAACACAAGTGCGAAAAGTGGTTTTTCAACACTAACACATGTGCGAAAAGTGGTTTTTCAACACTAACACAAGTGCGAAAAGTGGTTTTTCAACACTAACACAAGTGCGAAAAGTGGTTTTTCAACACTAACACAAGTGTGAAAAGTGTTTTTTCCACACTAATACAAGTGCAAAAGTGGTTTCCTGCACCAACACAACTGCGAAAAGTGGGTTTTCAACACTAACACAAGTGCGAAAAGTGGTTTTTCAACAATATCACAAGTGCAAAAAGTGTTTTTTCCACACTAATACAAGTGCAAAAGTGGTTTCCTGCACCAACACAAGTGCAAAAAGTGGTTTTTCAACACTAACACAAGTGCGAAAAGTGGTTTTTCAACACTAACACAAGTGCGAAAAGTGGTTTTTTCCACACTAATACAAGTGCAAAAGTGGTTTCCTGCACCAACACAAGTGCGAAAAGTGGTTTTTCAACACTAACACAAGTGCGAAAAGTGGTTTTTCAACACTAACACAAGTGCGAAAAGTGGTTTTTCCACACTAATACAAGTGCAAAAGTGGTTTCCTGCACCAACACAAGTGCGAAAAGTGGTTTTTCAACACTAACACAAGTGCGAAAAGTGGTTTTTCAACACTATCACAAGTGCAAAAAGTGTTTTTTCCATACTAATACAAGTGCAAAAGTGGTTTCCTGCACCAACACAAGTGCGAAAAGTGGTTTTTCAACACTAACACAAGTGCGAGAAGTGGTTTTTCAACACTAACACAAGTGCGAAAAGTGTTTTTTCCACACTAATACAAGTGCAAAATTGTTTTCCTGCACCAACACAAGTGCGAAAAGTGGTTTTTCAACACTAACACAAGTGCGAAAAGTGGTTTTTCAACACTAACACAAGTGCGAAAAGTGTTTTTTCCACACTAATACAAGTGCAAAAGTGGTTTCCTGCACCAACACAAGTGCGAAAAGTGGTTTTTCAACACTAACACATGTGCGAAAAGTGGTTTTTCAACACTAACACAAGTGCGAAAAGTGGTTTTTCAACACTAACACAAGTGCGAAAAGTGGTTTTTTCCACACTAATACAAGTGCAAATGTGGTTTCCTGCACCAACACAAGTGCGAAAAGTGGTTTTTCAACACTAACACAAGTGTGAAAAGTCGTTTTTCAACCCTAACACAAGTGCGAAAAGTGGTTTTTTCCACACTAATACAAGTGCAAATGTGGTTTCCTGCACCAACACAAGTGCGAAAAGTGGTTTTTCAACACTAACACAAGTGTGAAAAGTCGTTTTTCAACCCTAACACAAGTGCGAAAAGTGGTTTTTCCACACTAATACAAGTGCAAAAGTGGTTTCCTGGACCAACACAAGTGCAAAAAGTGGTTTTTCAACACTATCACAAGTGCAAAAAGTGTTTTTTCCACACTAATACAAGTGCAAAAGTGGGTTCCTGCACCAACACAAGTGCGAAAAGTGGGTTGTCAACACTAACACAAGTGCGAAAAGTGGTTTTTCAACACTAACACAAGTGCAAAAAGTGTTTTTTCCACACTAATACAAGTGCAAAAGTGGTTTCCTGCACCAACACAAGTGCGAAAAGTGGTTTTTCAACACTAACACAAGTGCGAAAAGTTGTTTTTCAACACTAACACAAGTGCGAAAAGTGTTTTTTCCACACTAATACAAGTGCAAAAGTGGTTTCCTGCACCAACACAAGTGCGAAAAGTGGTTTTTCAACACTAACACAAGTGCGAAAAGTGGTTTTTCAACACTAACACAAGTGCGAAAAGTGGTTTTTCAACACTAACACAAGTGTGAAAAGTGTTTTTTCCACACTAATACAAGTGCAAAAGTGGTTTCCTGCACCAACACAAGTGCGAAAAGTGGGTTTTCAACACTAACACAAGTGCGAAAAGTGGTTTTTCAACAATATCACAAGTGCAAAAAGTGTTTTTTCCACACTAATACAAGTGCAAAAGTGGTTTCCTGCACCAACACAAGTGCAAAAAGTGGTTTTTCAACACTAACACAAGTGCGAAAAGTGGTTTTTCAACACTAACACAAGTGCGAAAAGTGGTTTTTTCCACACTAATACAAGTGCAAAAGTGGTTTCCTGCACCAACACAAGTGCGAAAAGTGGTTTTCCAACACTAACACAAGTGCGAAAAGTGGTTTTTCAACACTAACACAAGTGCGAAAAGTGGTTTTTCCACACTAATACAAGTGCAAAAGTGGTTTCCTGCACCAACACAAGTGCGAAAAGTGGTTTTTCAACACTAACACAAGTGCGAAAAGTGGTTTTTCAACACTATCACAAGTGCAAAAAGTGTTTTTTCCATACTAATACAAGTGCAAAAGTGGTTTCCTGAACCAACACAAGTGCGAAAAGTGGTTTTTCAACACTAACACAAGTGCGAGAAGTGGTTTTTCAACACTAACACAAGTGCGAAAAGTGTTTTTTCCACACTAATACAAGTGCAAAAGTGGTTTCCTGCACCAACACAAGTGCGAAAAGTGGTTTTTCAACACTAACACAAGTGCGAAAAGTGGTTTTTCAACACTAACACAAGTGCGAAAAGTGTTTTTTCCACACTAATACAAGTGCAAAAGTGGTTTCCTGCACCAACACAAGTGCGAAAAGTGGTTTTTCAACACTAACACATGTGCGAAAAGTGGTTTTTCAACACTAACACAAGTGCGAAAAGTGGTTTTTCAACACTAACACAAGTGCGAAAAGTGGTTTTTCCACACTAATACAAGTGCAAATGTGGTTTCCTGCACCAACACAAGTGCGAAAAGTGGTTTTTCAACACTAACACAAGTGCGAAAAGTGTTTTTTCCACACTAATACAAGTGCAAAAGTGGTTTCCTGCACCAACACAAGTGCGAAAAGTGGTTTTTCAACACTAACACAAGTGCGAAAAGTGGTTTTTCCACACTAATACAAGTGCAAAAGTGGTTTCCTGCACCAACACAAGTGCGAAAAGTGGTTTTTCAACACTATCACAAGTGCAAAAAGTGTTTTTTCCACACTAATACAAGTGCAAAAGTGGTTTCCTGCACCAACACAAGTGCGAAAAGTGGTTTTTCAACACTAACACAAGTGCGAAAAGTGGTTTTTCAACACTAACACAAGTGCGAAAAGTGGTTTTTCAACACTAACACAAGTGCGAAAAGTGGTTTTTCCACACTAATACAAGTGCAAAGGTGGTTTCCTGCAGCAACACAAGTGCGAAAAGTGGTTTTTCAACACTAACACAAGTGCGAAAAGTGGTTTTTCAACACTAACACAAGTGCGAAAAGTGGTTTTTCAACACTAACACAAGTGCGAAAAGTGGTTTTTCCACACTAATACAAGTGCAAAAGTGGTTTCCTGCAGCAACACAAGTGCGAAAAGTGGTTTTTCAACACTAACACAAGTGCGAAAAGTGGTTTTTCAACACTAACACAAGTGCGAAAAGTGGTTTTTCAACACTAACACAAGTGCGAAAAGTGGTTTTTCCACACTAATACAAGTGCAAAAGTGGGTTCCTGCACCAACACAAGTGCGAAAAGTGGTTTTTCAACACTAACACAAGTGCTAAAAGTGGTTTTTCAACACTATCACAAGTGCAAAAAGTGTTTTTTCCACACTAATACAAGTGCAAAAGTGGTTTCCTGCACCAACACAAGTGCGAAAAGTGGTTTTTCAACACTAACACAAGTGCGAAAAGTGGTTTTCAACACTATCACAAGTGCAAAAAGTGTTTTTTCCACACTAATACAAGTGCAAAAGTGGTTTCCTGCACCAACACAAGTGCGAAAAGTGGTTTTTCAACACTATCACAAGTGCAAAAAGTGTTTTTTCCACACTAATACAAGTGCAAAAGTGGTTTCCTGCACCAACACAAGTGCGAAAAGTGTTTTTTCAACACTAACACAAGTGCAAAAAGTGGTTTTTCAACACTAACACAAGTGCGAAAAGTGGTTTTTCCACACTAATACAAGTGCAAAAGTGGTTTCCTGCACCAACACAAGTGCGAAAAGTGGTTTTTCAACACTAACACAAGTGCGAAAAGTGGTTTTTCAACACTATCACAAGTGCAAAAAGTGTTTTTTTCCATACTAATACAAGTGCAAAAGTGGTTTCCTGCACTTTTTGCAGTGGTTTTTCCACACTAATACAAGTGCAAACGTGGTTTCCTGCACCAACACAAGTGCGAAAAGTGGTTTTTCAACACTAACACAAGTGCGAAAAGTGGTTTTTCAACACTATCACAAGTGCAAAAAGTGTTTTTTCCACACTAATACAAGTGCAAAAGTGGTTTCCTGCACCAACACAAGTGCGAAAAGTGGTTTTTCAACACTAACACAAGTGCTAAAAGTGGTTTTTCAACACTATCACAAGTGCGAAAAGTGGTTTTTCCACACTAATACAAGTGCAAAAGTGGGTTCCTGCACCAACACAAGTGCGAAAAGTGGTTTTTCAACACGAACACAAGTGCTAAAAGTGGTTTTTCAACACTATCACAAGTGCAAAAAGTGTTTTTTCCACACTAATACAAGTGCAAAAGTGGTTTCCTGCACCAACACAAGTGCTAAAAGTGGTTTTCAACACTAACACAAGTGCGAAAAGTGGTTTTTCAACACTATCACAAGTGCAAAAAGTGTCTTTTCCACACTAATACAAGTGCAAAAGTGGTTTCCTGCACCAACACAAGTGCAAAAAGTGGTTTTTCAACACTAACACAAGTGCGAAAAGTGGTTTTTCAACACTATCACAAGTGCAAAAAGTGGCTTTTCCACACTAATACAAGTGCAAAAGTGGTTTCCTGCAACCAACACAAGTGCGAAAAGTGGTTTTTCAACACTAACACAAGTGCGAAAAGTGGTTTTTCAACACTAACACAAGTGCGAAAAGAGGTTTTTCAACACTAATACAAGTACAAAAGTGGTTTCCTGCACCAACACAAGTGCGAAAAGTGGTTTTTCAACACTAACACAAGTGCGAAAAGTGGTTTTTCAACACTATCACAAGTGCAAAAAGTGTTTTTTCCACACTAAGACAAGTGCAAAAGTGGGTTCCTGCACCAACACAAGTGCGAAAAGTGGTTTGTCAACACTAACACAAGTGCGAAAAGTGGTTTTTCAACACTAACACAAGTGCGAAAAGTGGTTTTTCCACACTAATACAAGTGCAAAAGTGGGTTCCTGCACCAACACAAGTGCGAAAAGTGGTTTTTCAACACTAACACAAGTGCGAAAAGTTGTTTTTCAACACTAACACAAGTGCGAAAAGTGTTTTTTTCCACACTAATACAAGTGCAAAAGTGGTTTCCTGCACCAACACAAGTGCGAAAAGTGGTTTTTCAACACTAACACAAGTGCGAAAAGTGGTTTTTCAACACTAACGCAAGTGCGAAAAGTGGTTTTTCAACACTAACACAAGTGTGAAAAGTGTTTTTTCCACACTAATACAAGTGCAAAAGTGGTTTCCTGCACCAACACAAGTGCGAAAAGTGGGTTTTCAACACTAACACAAGTGCAAAAAGTGTTTTTTTCCACACTAATACAAGTGCAAAAGTGGTTTCCTGCACCAACACAAGTGCAAAAAGTGGTTTTTCAACACTAACACAAGTGCGAAAAGTGGTTTTTCAACACTAACACAAGTGCGAAAAGTGGTTTTTTCCACACTAATACAAGTGCAAAAGTGGTTTCCTGCACCAACACAAGTGCGAAAAGTGGTTTTTCAACACTAACACAAGTGCGAAAAGTGGTTTTTCAACAATATCACAAGTGCAAAAAGTGTTTTTTCCACACTAATACAAGTGCAAAAGTGGTTTCCTGCACCAACACAAGTGCAAAAAGTGGTTTTTCAACACTAACACAAGTGCGAAAAGTGGTTTTTCAACACTAACACAAGTGCGAAAAGTGGTTTTTTCCACACTAATACAAGTGCAAAAGGTTTCCTGCACCAACACAAGTGCGAAAAGTGGTTTTTCAACACTAACACAAGTGCGAAAAGTGGTTTTTCAACACTAACACAAGTGCGAAAAGTGGTTTTTCCACACTAATACAAGTGCAAAAGTGGTTTCCTGCACCAACACAAGTGCGAAAAGTGGTTTTTCAACACTAACACAAGTGCGAAAAGTGGTTTTTCAACACTATCACAAGTGCAAAAAGTGTTTTTTCCATACTAATACAAGTGCAAAAGTGGTTTCCTGCACCAACACAAGTGCGAAAAGTGGTTTTTCAACACTAACACAAGTGCGAGAAGTGGTTTTTCAACACTAACACAAGTGCGAAAAGTGTTTTTTCCACACTAATACAAGTGCAAAAGTGGTTTCCTGCACCAACACAAGTGCGAAAAGTGGTTTTTCAACACTAACACAAGTGCGAAAAGTGGTTTTTCAACAATAACACAAGTGCGAAAAGTGTTTTTTCCACACTAATACAAGTGCAAAAGTGGTTTCCTGCACCAACACAAGTGCGAAAAGTGGTTTTTCAACACTAACACATGTGCGAAAAGTGGTTTTTCAACACTAACACAAGTGCGAAAAGTGGTTTTTCAACACTAACACAAGTGCGAAAAGTGGTTTTTCCACACTAATACAAGTGCAAATGTGGTTTCCTGCACCAACACAAGTGCGAAAAGTGGTTTTTCAACACTAACACAAGTGCGAAAAGTGGTTTTTCCACACTAATACAAGTGCAAAAGTGGTTTCCTGCACCAACACAAGTGCGAAAAGTGGTTTTTCAACACTAACACAAGTGCGAAAAGTGGTTTTTCCACACTAATACAAGTGCAAAAGTGGTTTCCTGCACCAACACAAGTGCGAAAAGTGGTTTTTCAACACTAACACAAGTGCGAAAAGTGGTTTTTCAACACTAACACAAGTGCGAAAAGTGGTTTTTCAACACTAACACAAGTGCGAAAAGTGGTTTTTCCACACTCATACAAGTGCAAAAGTGGTTTCCTGCACCAACACAAGTGCGAAAAGTGGTTTTTCAACACTAACACAAGTGCGAAAAGTGGTTTTTCAACACTATCACAAGTAGAAAAAGTGTTTTTTCCACACTAATACAAGTGCAAAAGTGGTTTCCTGCACCAACACAAGTGCGAAAAGTGGTTTTTCAACACTAACACAAGTGCGAAAAGTGGTTTTTCAACACTAACACAAGTGCGAAAAGTGGTTTTTCCACACTAATACAAGTGCAAAAGTGGGTTCCTGCACCAACACAAGTGCGAAAAGTGGTTTTTCAACACTAACACAAGTGCTAAAAGTGGTTTTTCAACACTATCACAAGTGCAAAAAGTGTTTTTTCCACACTAATACAAGTGCAAAAGTGGTTTCCTGCACCAACACAAGTGCGAAAAGTGGTTTTTCAACACTAACACAAGTGCAAAAAGTGGTTTTTCAACACTATCACAAGTGCAAAAAGTGTTTTTTCCACACTAATACAAGTGCAAAAGTGGTTTCCTGCACCAACACAAGTGCGAAAAGTGGTTTTTCAACACTATCACAAGTGCAAAAAGTGTTTTTTCCACACTAATACAAGTGCAAAAGTGGTTTCCTGCACCAACACAAGTGCGAAAAGTGTTTTTTCAACACTAACACAAGTGCAAAAAGTGGTTTTTCAACACTAACACAAGTGCGAAAAGTGGTTTTCCCACACTAATACAAGTGCAAAAGTGGTTTCCTGCACCAACACAAGTGCGAAAAGTGGTTTTTCAACACTAACACAAGTGCGAAAAGTGGTTTTTCAACACTATCACAAGTGCAAAAAGTGTTTTTTTCCATACTAATACAAGTGCAAAAGTGGTTTCCTGCACTTTTTGCAGTGGTTTTTCCACACTAATACAAGTGCAAACGTGGTTTCCTGCACCAACACAAGTGCGAAAAGTGGTTTTTCAACACTAACACAAGTGCGAAAAGTGGTTTTTCAACACTATCACAAGTGCAAAAAGTGTTTTTTCCACACTAATACAAGTGCAAAAGTGGTTTCCTGCACCAACACAAGTGCGAAAAGTGGTTTTTCAACACTAACACAAGTGCTAAAAGTGGTTTTTCAACACTATCACAAGTGCGAAAAGTGGTTTTTCCACACTAATACAAGTGCAAAAGTGAGTTCCTGCACCAACACAAGTGCGAAAAGTGGTTTTTCAACACTAACACAAGTGCTAAAAGTGGTTTTTCAACACTATCACAAGTGCAAAAAGTGTTTTTTCCACACTAATACAAGTGCAAAAGTGGTTTCCTGCACCAACACAAGTGCTAAAAGTGGTTTTTCAACACTAACACAAGTGCGAAAAGTGGTTTTTCAACACTATCACAAGTGCAAAAAGTGTCTTTTCCACACTAATACAAGTGCAAAAGTGGTTTCCTGCACCAACACAAGTGCGAAAAGTGGTTTTTCAACACTAACACAAGTGTGAAAAGTGGTTTTTCAACACTAACACAAGTGCGAAAAGAGGTTTTTCAACACTAATACAAGTACAAAAGTGGTTTCCTGCACCAACACAAGTGCGAAAAGTGGTTTTTCAACACTAACACAAGTGCGAAAAGTGGTTTTTCAACACGATCACAAGTGCAAAAAGTGTTTTTTCCACACTAATACAAGTGCAAAAGTGGTTTCCTGCACCAACACAAGTGCGAAAAGTGGTTTTTCAACACTAACACAAGTGCGAAAAGTGGTTTTTCAACACTAACACAAGTGCGAAAAGTGGTTTTTCAACACTAACACAAGTGTGAAAAGTGTTTTTGCCACACTAATACAAGTGCAAAAGTGGTTTCCTGCACCAACACAAGTGCAAAAAGTGGTTTTTCAACACTAACACAAGTGCGAAAAGTGGTTTTTCAACACTAACACAAGTGCGAAAAGTGGTTTTTCCACACTAATACAAGTGCAAAAGTGGTTTCCTGCACCAACACAAGTGCGAAAAGTGGTTTTTCAACACTAACACAAGTGCGAAAAGTGGTTTTTCAACACCAACACAAGTGCGAAAAGTGGTTTTTCCACACTAATACAAGTGCAAAAGTGGTTTCCTGCACCAACACAAGTGCGAAAAGTGGTTTTTCAACACTAACACAAGTGCGAAAAGTGGTTTTTCAACACTATCACAAGTGCAAAAAGTGTTTTTTCCATACTAATACAAGTGCAAAAGTGGTTTCCTGCACCAACACAAGTGCGAAAAGTGGTTTTTCAACACTAACACAAGTGCGAGAAGTGGTTTTTCAACACTAACACAAGTGCGAAAAGTGTTTTTTCCACACTAATACAAGTGCAAAAGTGGTTTCCTGCACCAACACAAGTGCGAAAAGTGGTTTTTCAACACTAACACAAGTGCGAAAAGTGGTTTTTCAACACTAACACAAGTGCGAAAAGTGTTTTTTCCACACTAATACAAGTGCAAAAGTGGTTTCCTGCACCAACACAAGTGCGAAAAGTGGTTTTTCAACACTAACACAAGTGCGAAAAGTGGTTTTTCAACACTAACACAAGTGCGAAAAGTGGTTTTTCAACACTAACACAAGTGTGAAAAGTGTTTTTTCCACACTAATACAAGTGCAAAAGTGGTTTCCTGCACCAACACAAGTGCGAAAAGTGGGTTTTCAACACTAACACAAGTGCGAAAAGTGGTTTTTCAACAATATCACAAGTGCAAAAAGTGTTTTTTCCACACTAATACAAGTGCAAAAGTGGTTTCCTGCACCAACACAAGTGCAAAAAGTGGTTTTTCAACACTAACACAAGTGCGAAAAGTGGTTTTTCAACACTAACACAAGTGCGAAAAGTGGTTTTTTCCACACTAATACAAGTGCAAAAGTGGTTTCCTGCACCAACACAAGTGCGAAAAGTGGTTTTCCAACACTAACACAAGTGCGAAAAGTGGTTTTTCAACACTAACACAAGTGCGAAAAGTGGTTTTTCCACACTAATACAAGTGCAAAAGTGGTTTCCTGCACCAACACAAGTGCGAAAAGTGGTTTTTCAACACTAACACAAGTGCGAAAAGTGGTTTTTCAACACTATCACAAGTGCAAAAAGTGTTTTTTCCATACTAATACAAGTGCAAAAGTGGTTTCCTGCACCAACACAAGTGCGAAAAGTGGTTTTTCAACACTAACACAAGTGCGAGAAGTGGTTTTTCAACACTAACACAAGTGCGAAAAGTGTTTTTTCCACACTAATACAAGTGCAAAAGTGGTTTCCTGCACCAACACAAGTGCGAAAAGTGGTTTTTCAACACTAACACAAGTGCGAAAAGTGGTTTTTCAACACTAACACAAGTGCGAAAAGTGTTTTTTCCACACTAATACAAGTGCAAAAGTGGTTTCCTCCACCAACACAAGTGCGAAAAGTGGTTTTTCAACACTAACACATGTGCGAAAAGTGGTTTTTCAACACTAACACAAGTGCGAAAAGTGGTTTTTCAACACTAACACAAGTGCGAAAAGTGGTTTTTCCACACTAATACAAGTGCAAATGTGGTTTCCTGCACCAACACAAGTGCGAAAAGTGGTTTTTCAACACTAACACAAGTGCGAAAAGTGGTTTTTCCACACTAATACAAGTGCAAAAGTGGTTTCCTGCACCAACACAAGTGCGAAAAGTGGTTTTTCAACACTAACACAAGTGCGAAAAGTGGTTTTTCCACACTAATACAAGTGCAAAAGTGGTTTCCTGCACCAACACAAGTGCGAAAAGAGGTTTTTCAACACTATCACAAGTGCAAAAAGTGTTTTTTCCACACTAATACAAGTGCAAAAGTGGTTTCCTGCACCAACACAAGTGCGAAAAGTGGTTTTTCAACACTAACACAAGTGCGAAAAGTGGTTTTTCAACACTAACACAAGTGCGAAAAGTGGTTTTTCAACACTAACACAAGTGCGAAAAGTGGTTTTTCCACACTAATACAAGTGCAAAAGTGGTTTCCTGCAGCAACACAAGTGCGAAAAGTGGTTTTTCAACACTAACACAAGTGCGAAAAGTGGTTTTTCAACACTAACACAAGTGCGAAAAGTGGTTTTTCAACACTAACACAAGTGCGAAAAGTGGTTTTTCCACACTAATACAAGTGCAAAAGTGGTTTCCTGCAGCAACACAAGTGCGAAAAGTGGTTTTTCAACACTAACACAAGTGCGAAAAGTGGTTTTTCAACACTAACACAAGTGCGAAAAGTGGTTTTTCAACACTAACACAAGTGCGAAAAGTGGTTTTTCCACACTAATACAAGTGCAAAAGTGGGTTCCTGCACCAACACAAGTGCGAAAAGTGGTTTTTCAACACTAACACAAGTGCTAAAAGTGGTTTTTCAACACTATCACAAGTGCAAAAAGTGTTTTTTCCACACTAATACAAGTGCAAAAGTGGTTTCCTGCACCAACACAAGTGCGAAAAGTGGTTTTTCAACACTAACACAAGTGCGAAAAGTGGTTTTTCAACACTATCACAAGTGCAAAAAGTGTTTTTTCCACACTAATACAAGTGCAAAAGTGGTTTCCTGCACCAACACAAGTGCGAAAAGTGGTTTTTCAACACTATCACAAGTGCAAAAAGTGTTTTTTCCACACTAATACAAGTGCAAAAGTGGTTTCCTGCACCAACACAAGTGCGAAAAGTGTTTTTT
The DNA here is from genome assembly GCF_964187855.1 of Myxine glutinosa. Classification (NCBI taxonomy): domain Eukaryota; kingdom Metazoa; phylum Chordata; class Myxini; order Myxiniformes; family Myxinidae; genus Myxine; species Myxine glutinosa. The sequence continues at coordinate 60,236 of NW_027617236.1, read as the reverse complement.
CAACACTAACACAAGTGCAAAAAGTGGTTTTTCAACACTAACACAAGTGCGAAAAGTGGTTTTTCCACACTAATACAAGTGCAAAAGTGGTTTCCTGCACCAACACAAGTGCGAAAAGTGGTTTTTCAACACTAACACAAGTGCGAAAAGTGGTTTTTCAACACTATCACAAGTGCAAAAAGTGTTTTTTTCCATACTAATACAAGTGCAAAAGTGGTTTCCTGCACTTTTTGCAGTGGTTTTTCCACACTAATACAAGTGCAAACGTGGTTTCCTGCACCAACACAAGTGCGAAAAGTGGTTTTTCAACACTAACACAAGTGCGAAAAGTGGTTTTTCAACACTATCACAAGTGCAAAAAGTGTTTTTTCCACACTAATACAAGTGCAAAAGTGGTTTCCTGCACCAACACAAGTGCGAAAAGTGGTTTTTCAACACTAACACAAGTGCTAAAAGTGGTTTTTCAACACTATCACAAGTGCGAAAAGTGGTTTTTCCACACTAATACAAGTGCAAAAGTGGGTTCCTGCACCAACACAAGTGCGAAAAGTGGTTTTTCAACACTAACACAAGTGCTAAAAGTGGTTTTTCAACACTATCACAAGTGCAAAAAGTGTTTTTTCCACACTAATACAAGTGCAAAAGTGGTTTCCTGCACCAACACAAGTGCTAAAAGTGGTTTTTCAACACTAACACAAGTGCGAAAAGTGGTTTTTCAACACTATCACAAGTGCAAAAAGTGTCTTTTCCACACTAATACAAGTGCAAAAGTGGTTTCCTGCACCAACACAAGTGCAAAAAGTGGTTTTTCAACACTAACACAAGTGCGAAAAGTGGTTTTTCAACACTATCACAAGTGCAAAAAGTGGCTTTTCCACACTAATACAAGTGCAAAAGTGGTTTCCTGCACCAACACAAGTGCGAAAAGTGGTTTTTCAACACTAACACAAGTGCGAAAAGTGGTTTTTCAACACTAACACAAGTGCGAAAGAGGTTTTTCAACACTAATACAAGTACAAAAGTGGTTTCCTGCACCAACACAAGTGCGAAAAGTGGTTTTTCAACACTAACACAAGTGCGAAAAGTGGTTTTTCAACACTATCACAAGTGCAAAAAGTGTTTTTTCCACACTAAGACAAGTGCAAAAGTGGGTTCCTGCACCAACACAAGTGCGAAAAGTGGTTTGTCAACACTAACACAAGTGCGAAAAGTGGTTTTTCAACACTAACACAAGTGCAAAAAGTGTTTTTTCCACACTAATACAAGTGCAAAAGTGGTTTCCTGCACCAACACAAGTGCGAAAAGTGGTTTTTCAACACTAACACAAGTGCGAAAAGTTGTTTTTCAACACTAACACAAGTGCGAAAAGTGTTTTTTCCACATTAATACAAGTGCAAAAGTGGTTTCCTGCACCAACACAAGTGCGAAAAGTGGTTTTTCAACACTAACACAAGTGCGAAAAGTGGTTTTTCAACACTAACACAAGTGCGAAAAGTGGTTTTTCAACACTAACACAAGTGTGAAAAGTGTTTTTTCCACACTAATACAAGTGCAAAAGTGGTTTCCTGCACCAACACAAGTGCGAAAAGTGGGTTTTCAACACTAACACAAGTGCAAAAAGTGTTTTTTCCACACTAATACAAGTGCAAAAGTGGTTTCCTGCACCAACACAAGTGCAAAAAGTGGTTTTTCAACACTAACACAAGTGCGAAAAGTGGTTTTTCAACACTAACACAAGTGCGAAAAGTGGTTTTTTCCACACTAATACAAGTGCAAAAGTGGTTTCCTGCACCAACACAAGTGCGAAAAGTGGTTTTTCAACACTAACACAAGTGCGAAAAGTGGTTTTTCAACAATATCACAAGTGCAAAAAGTGTTTTTTCCACACTAATACAAGTGCAAAAGTGGTTTCCTGCACCAACACAAGTGCAAAAAGTGGTTTTTCAACACTAACACAAGTGCGAAAAGTGGTTTTTCAACACTAACACAAGTGCGAAAAGTGGTTTTTTCCACACTAATACAAGTGCAAAAGTGGTTTCCTGCACCAACACAAGTGCGAAAAGTGGTTTTTCAACACTAACACAAGTGCGAAAAGTGGTTTTTCAACACTAACACAAGTGCGAAAAGTGGTTTTTCCACACTAATACAAGTGCAAAAGTGGTTTCCTGCACCAACACAAGTGCGAAAAGTGGTTTTTCAACACTAACACAAGTGCGAAAAGTGGTTTTTCAACACTATCACAAGTGCAAAAAGTGTTTTTTCCATACTAATACAAGTGCAAAAGTGGTTTCCTGCACCAACACAAGTGCGAAAAGTGGTTTTTCAACACTAACACAAGTGCGAGAAGTGGTTTTTCAACACTAACACAAGTGCGAAAAGTGTTTTTTCCACACTAATACAAGTGCAAAAGTGGTTTCCTGCACCAACACAAGTGCGAAAAGTGGTTTTTCAACACTAACACAAGTGCGAAAAGTGGTTTTTCAACACTAACACAAGTGCGAAAAGTGTTTTTTCCACACTAATACAAGTGCAAAAGTGGTTTCCTGCACCAACACAAGTGCGAAAAGTGGTTTTTCAACACTAACACATGTGCGAAAAGTGGTTTTTCAACACTAACACAAGTGCGAAAAGTGGTTTTTCAACACTAACACAAGTGCGAAAAGTGGTTTTTCCACACTAATACAAGTGCAAATGTGGTTTCCTGCACCAACACAAGTGCGAAAAGTGGTTTTTCAACACTAACACAAGTGCGAAAAGTGGTTTTTCCACACTAATACAAGTGCAAAAGTGGTTTCCTGCACCAACACAAGTGCGAAAAGTGGTTTTTCAACACTAACACAAGTGCGAAAAGTGGTTTTTCCACACTAATACAAGTGCAAAAGTGGTTTCCTGCACCAACACAAGTGCGAAAAGTGGTTTTTCAACACTAACACAAGTGCGAAAAGTGGTTTTTCAACACTAACACAAGTGCGAAAAGTGGTTTTTCAACACTAACACAAGTGCGAAAAGTGGTTTTTCCACACTAATACAAGTGCAAAAGTGGTTTCCTGCACCAACACAAGTGCGAAAAGTGGTTTTTCAACACTAACACAAGTGCGAAAAGTGGTTTTTCAACACTATCACAAGTAGAAAAAGTGTTTTTTCCACACTAATACAAGTGCAAAAGTGGTTTCCTGCACCAACACAAGTGCGAAAAGTGGTTTTTCAACACTAACACAAGTGCGAAAAGTGGTTTTTCAACACTAACACAAGTGCGAAAAGTGGTTTTTCCACACTAATACAAGTGCAAAAGTGGGTTCCTGCACCAACACAAGTGCGAAAAGTGGTTTTTCAACACTAACACAAGTGCTAAAAGTGGTTTTTCAACACTATCACAAGTGCAAAAAGTGTTTTTTCCACACTAATACAAGTGCAAAAGTGGTTTCCTGCACCAACACAAGTGCGAAAAGTGGTTTTTCAACACTAACACAAGTGCAAAAAGTGGTTTTTCAACACTATCACAAGTGCAAAAAGTGTTTTTTCCACACTAATACAAGTGCAAAAGTGGTTTCCTGCACCAACACAAGTGCGAAAAGTGGTTTTTCAACACTATCACAAGTGCAAAAAGTGTTTTTTCCACACTAATACAAGTGCAAAAGTGGTTTCCTGCACCAACACAAGTGCGAAAAGTGTTTTTTCAACACTAACACAAGTGCAATAAGTGGTTTTTCAACACTAACACAAGTGCGAAAAGTGGTTTTCCCACACTAATACAAGTGCAAAAGTGGTTTCCTGCACCAACACAAGTGCGAAAAGTGGTTTTTCAACACTAACACAAGTGCGAAAAGTGGTTTTTCAACACTATCACAAGTGCAAAAAGTGTTTTTTTCCATACTAATACAAGTGCAAAAGTGGTTTCCTGCACTTTTTGCAGTGGTTTTTCCACACTAATACAAGTGCAAACGTGGTTTCCTGCACCAACACAAGTGCGAAAAGTGGTTTTTCAACACTAACACAAGTGCGAAAAGTGGTTTTTCAACACTATCACAAGTGCAAAAAGTGTTTTTTCCACACTAATACAAGTGCAAAAGTGGTTTCCTGCACCAACACAAGTGCGAAAAGTGGTTTTTCAACACTAACACAAGTGCTAAAAGTGGTTTTTCAACACTATCACAAGTGCGAAAAGTGGTTTTTCCACACTAATACAAGTGCAAAAGTGAGTTCCTGCACCAACACAAGTGCGAAAAGTGGTTTTTCAACACTAACACAAGTGCTAAAAGTGGTTTTTCAACACTATCACAAGTGCAAAAAGTGTTTTTTCCACACTAATACAAGTGCAAAAGTGGTTTCCTGCACCAACACAAGTGCTAAAAGTGGTTTTTCAACACTAACACAAGTGCGAAAAGTGGTTTTTCAACACTATCACAAGTGCAAAAAGTGTCTTTTCCACACTAATACAAGTGCAAAAGTGGTTTCCTGCACCAACACAAGTGCGAAAAGTGGTTTTTCAACACTAACACAAGTGTGAAAAGTGGTTTTTCAACACTAACACAAGTGCGAAAAGAGGTTTTTCAACACTAATACAAGTACAAAAGTGGTTTCCTGCACCAACACAAGTGCGAAAAGTGGTTTTTCAACACTAACACAAGTGCGAAAAGTGGTTTTTCAACACGATCACAAGTGCAAAAAGTGTTTTTTCCACACTAATACAAGTGCAAAAGTGGTTTCCTGCACCAACACAAGTGCGAAAAGTGGTTTTTCAACACTAACACAAGTGCGAAAAGTGGTTTTTCAACACTAACACAAGTGCGAAAAGTGGTTTTTCAACACTAACACAAGTGTGAAAAGTGTTTTTTCCACACTAATACAAGTGCAAAAGTGGTTTCCTGCACCAACACAAGTGCAAAAAGTGGTTTTTCAACACTAACACAAGTGCGAAAAGTGGTTTTTCAACACTAACACAAGTGCGAAAAGTGGTTTTTCCACACTAATACAAGTGCAAAAGTGGTTTCCTGCACCAACACAAGTGCGAAAAGTGGTTTTTCAACACTAACACAAGTGCGAAAAGTGGTTTTTCAACACTAACACAAGTGCGAAAAGTGGTTTTTCCACACTAATACAAGTGCAAAAGTGGTTTCCTGCACCAACACAAGTGCGAAAAGTGGTTTTTCAACACTAACACAAGTGCGAAAAGTGGTTTTTCAACACTATCACAAGTGCAAAAAGTGTTTTTTCCATACTAATACAAGTGCAAAAGTGGTTTCCTGCACCAACACAAGTGCGAAAAGTGGTTTTTCAACACTAACACAAGTGCGAGAAGTGGTTTTTCAACACTAACACAAGTGCGAAAAGTGTTTTTTCCACACTAATACAAGTGCAAAAGTGGTTTCCTGCACCAACACAAGTGCGAAAAGTGGTTTTTCAACACTAACACAAGTGCGAAAAGTGGTTTTTCAACACTAACACAAGTGCGAAAAGTGTTTTTTCCACACTAATACAAGTGCAAAAGTGGTTTCCTGCACCAACACAAGTGCGAAAAGTGGTTTTTCAACACTAACACATGTGCGAAAAGTGGTTTTTCAACACTAACACAAGTGCGAAAAGTGGTTTTTCAACACTAACACAAGTGCGAAAAGTGGTTTTTCCACACTAATACAAGTGCAAATGTGGTTTCCTGCACCAACACAAGTGCGAAAAGTGGTTTTTCAACACTAACACAAGTGCGAAAAGTGGTTTTTCCACACTAATACAAGTGCAAAAGTGGTTTCCTGCACCAACACAAGTGCGAAAAGTGGTTTTTCAACACTAACACAAGTGCGAAAAGTGGTTTTTCCACACTAATACAAGTGCAAAAGTGGTTTCCTGCACCAACACAAGTGCGAAAAGTGGTTTTTCAACACTATCACAAGTGCAAAAAGTGTTTTTTCCACACTAATACAAGTGCAAAAGTGGTTTCCTGCACCAACACAAGTGCGAAAAGTGGTTTTTCAACACTAACACAAGTGCGAAAAGTGGTTTTTCAACACTAACACAAGTGCGAAAAGTGGTTTTTCAACACTAACACAAGTGCGAAAAGTGGTTTTTCCACACTAATACAAGTGCAAAAGTGGTTTCCTGCACCAACACAAGTGCGAAAAGTGGTTTTTCAACACTAACACAAGTGCGAAAAGTGGTTTTTCAACACTAATACAAGTGCAAAAGTGGTTTCCTGCACCAACACAAGTGCGAAAAGTGGTTTTTCAACACTAACACAAGTGCGAAAAGTGGTTTTTCAACACTAACACAAGTGCGAAAAGTGGTTTTTCCACACTAATACAAGTGCAAAAGTGGGTTCCTGCACCAACACAAGTGCGAAAAGTGGTTTTTCAACACTAACACAAGTGCGAAAAGTGGTTTTTCAACACTAACACAAGTGCGAAAAGTGGTTTTTCAACACTAACACAAGTGCGAAAAGTGGTTTTTCCACACTAATACAAGTGCAAATGTGGTTTCCTGCACCAACACAAGTGCGAAAAGTGGTTTTTCAACACTAACACAAGTGCGAAAAGTGGTTTTTCCACACTAATACAAGTGCAAAAGTGGTTTCCTGCACCAACACAAGTGCGAAAAGTGGTTTTTCAACACTAACACAAGTGCGAAAAGTGGTTTTTCCACACTAATACAAGTGCAAAAGTGGTTTCCTGCACCAACACAAGTGCGAAAAGTGGTTTTTCAACACTAACACAAGTGCGAAAAGTGGTTTTTCAACACTAACACAAGTGCGAAAAGTGGTTTTTCAACACTAACACAAGTGCGAAAAGTGGTTTTTCCACACTAATACAAGTGCAAAAGTGGTTTCCTGCACCAACACAAGTGCGAAAAGTGGTTTTTCAACACTAACACAAGTGCGAAAAGTGGTTTTTCAACACTATCACAAGTAGAAAAAGTGTTTTTTCCACACTAATACAAGTGCAAAAGTGGTTTCCTGCACCAACACAAGTGCGAAAAGTGGTTTTTCAACACTAACACAAGTGCGAAAAGTGGTTTTTCAACACTAACACAAGTGCGAAAAGTGGTTTTTCCACACTAATACAAGTGCAAAAGTGGGTTCCTGCACCAACACAAGTGCGAAAAGTGGTTTTTCAACACTAACACAAGTGCTAAAAGTGGTTTTTCAACACTATCACAAGTGCAAAAAGTGTTTTTTCCACACTAATACAAGTGCAAAAGTGGTTTCCTGCACCAACACAAGTGCGAAAAGTGGTTTTTCAACACTAACACAAGTGCAAAAAGTGGTTTTTCAACACTATCACAAGTGCAAAAAGTGTTTTTTCCACACTAATACAAGTGCAAAAGTGGTTTCCTGCACCAACACAAGTGCGAAAAGTGGTTTTTCAACACTATCACAAGTGCAAAAAGTGTTTTTTCCACACTAATACAAGTGCAAAAGTGGTTTCCTGCACCAACACAAGTGCGAAAAGTGTTTTTTCAACACTAACACAAGTGCAAAAAGTGGTTTTTCAACACTAACACAAGTGCGAAAAGTGGTTTTCCCACACTAATACAAGTGCAAAAGTGGTTTCCTGCACCAACACAAGTGCGAAAAGTGGTTTTTCAACACTAACACAAGTGCGAAAAGTGGTTTTTCAACACTATCACAAGTGCAAAAAGTGTTTTTTTCCATACTAATACAAGTGCAAAAGTGGTTTCCTGCACTTTTTGCAGTGGTTTTTCCACACTAATACAAGTGCAAACGTGGTTTCCTGCACCAACACAAGTGCGAAAAGTGGTTTTTCAACACTAACACAAGTGCGAAAAGTGGTTTTTCAACACTATCACAAGTGCAAAAAGTGTTTTTTCCACACTAATACAAGTGCAAAAGTGGTTTCCTGCACCAACACAAGTGCGAAAAGTGGTTTTTCAACACTAACACAAGTGCTAAAAGTGGTTTTTCAACACTATCACAAGTGCGAAAAGTGGTTTTTCCACACTAATACAAGTGCAAAAGTGAGTTCCTGCACCAACACAAGTGCGAAAAGTGGTTTTTCAACACTAACACAAGTGCTAAAAGTGGTTTTTCAACACTATCACAAGTGCAAAAAGTGTTTTTTCCACACTAATACAAGTGCAAAAGTGGTTTCCTGCACCAACACAAGTGCTAAAAGTGGTTTTTCAACACTAACACAAGTGCGAAAAGTGGTTTTTCAACACTATCACATGTGCAAAAAGTGTCTTTTCCACACTAATAAAAGTGCAAAAGTGGTTTCCTGCACCAACACAAGTGCGAAAAGTGGTTTTTCAACACTAACACAAGTGTGAAAAGTGGTTTTTCAACACTAACACAAGTGCGAAAAGAGGTTTTTCAACACTAATACAAGTACAAAAGTGGTTTCCTGCACCAACACAAGTGCGAAAAGTGGTTTTTCAACACTAACACAAGTGCGAAAAGTGGTTTTTCAACACGATCACAAGTGCAAAAAGTGTTTTTTCCACACTAATACAAGTGCAAAAGTGGTTTCCTGCACCAACACAAGTGCGAAAAGTGGTTTTTCAACACTAACACAAGTGCGAAAAGTGGTTTTTCAACACTAACACAAGTGCGAAAAGTGGTTTTTCAACACTAACACAAGTGTGAAAAGTGTTTTTTCCACACTAATACAAGTGCAAAAGTGGTTTCCTGCACCAACACAAGTGCAAAAAGTGGTTTTTCAACACTAACACAAGTGCGAAAAGTGGTTTTTCAACACTAACACAAGTGCGAAAAGTGGTTTTTCCACACTAATACAAGTGCAAAAGTGGTTTCCTGCACCAACACAAGTGCGAAAAGTGGTTTTTCAACACTAACACAAGTGCGAAAAGTGGTTTTTCAACACTAACACAAGTGCGAAAAGTGGTTTTTCCACACTAATACAAGTGCAAAAGTGGTTTCCTGCACCAACACAAGTGCGAAAAGTGGTTTTTCAACACTAACACAAGTGCGAAAAGTGGTTTTTCAACACTATCACAAGTGCAAAAAGTGTTTTTTCCATACTAATACAAGTGCAAAAGTGGTTTCCTGCACCAACACAAGTGCGAAAAGTGGTTTTTCAACACTAACACAAGTGCGAGAAGTGGTTTTTCAACACTAACACAAGTGCGAAAAGTGTTTTTTCCACACTAATACAAGTGCAAAAGTGGTTTCCTGCACCAACACAAGAGTGCGAAAAGTGGTTTTTCAACACTAACACAAGTGCGAAAAGTGGTTTTTCAACACTAACACAAGTGCGAAAAGTGTTTTTTCCACACTAATACAAGTGCAAAAGTGGTTTCCTGCACCAACACAAGTGCGAAAAGTGGTTTTTCAACACTAACACATGTGCGAAAAGTGGTTTTTCAACACTAACACAAGTGCGAAAAGTGGTTTTTCAACACTAACACAAGTGCGAAAAGTGGTTTTTCCACACTAATACAAGTGCAAATGTGGTTTCCTGCACCAACACAAGTGCGAAAAGTGGTTTTTCAACACTAACACAAGTGCGAAAAGTGGTTTTTCCACACTAATACAAGTGCAAAAGTGGTTTCCTGCACCAACACAAGTGCGAAAAGTGGTTTTTCAACACTAACACAAGTGCGAAAAGTGGTTTTTCCACACTAATACAAGTGCAAAAGTGGTTTCCTGCACCAACACAAGTGCGAAAAGTGGTTTTTCAACACTATCACAAGTGCAAAAAGTGTTTTTTCCACACTAATACAAGTGCAAAAGTGGTTTCCTGCACCAACACAAGTGCGAAAAGTGGTTTTTCAACACTAACACAAGTGCGAAAAGTGGTTTTTCAACACTAACACAAGTGCGAAAAGTGGTTTTTCAACACTAACACAAGTGCGAAAAGTGGTTTTTCCACACTAATACAAGTGCAAAAGTGGTTTCCTGCACCAACACAAGTGCGAAAAGTGGTTTTTCAACACTAACACAAGTGCGAAAAGTGGTTTTTCAACACTAATACAAGTGCAAAAGTGGTTTCCTGCACCAACACAAGTGCGAAAAGTGGTTTTTCAACACTAACACAAGTGCGAAAAGTGGTTTTTCAACACTAACACAAGTGCGAAAAGTGGTTTTTCCACACTAATACAAGTGCAAAAGTGGGTTCCTGCACCAACACAAGTGCGAAAAGTGGTTTTTCAACACTAACACAAGTGCTAAAAGTGGTTTTTCAACACTATCACAAGTGCAAAAAGTGTTTTTTCCACACTAATACAAGTGCAAAAGTGGTTTCCTGCACCAACACAAGTGCGAAAAGTGGTTTTTCAACACTAACACAAGTGCGAAAAGTGGTTTTTCAACACTATCACAAGTGCAAAAAGTGTTTTTTCCACACTAATACAAGTGCAAAAGTGGTTTCCTGCACCAACACAAGTGCGAAAAGTGGTTTTTCAACACTATCACAAGTGCAAAAAGTGTTTTTTCCACACTAATACAAGTGCAAAAGTGGTTTCCTGCACCAACACAAGTGCGAAAAGTGGTTTTTCAACACTAACACAAGTGCGAAAAGTGGTTTTTCAACACTAACACAAGTGCGAAAAGTGGTTTTTCAACACTAACACAAGTGCGAAAAGTGGTTTTTCCACACTAATACAAGTGCAAAAGTGGTTTCCTGCACCAACACAAGTGCGAAAAGTGGTTTTTCAACACTAACACAAGTGCGAAAAGTGGTTTTTCAACACTATCACAAGTAGAAAAAGTGTTTTTTCCACACTAATACAAGTGCAAAAGTGGTTTCCTGCACCAACACAAGTGCGAAAAGTGGTTTTTCAACACTAACACAAGTGCGAAAAGTGGTTTTTCAACACTAACACAAGTGCGAAAAGTGGTTTTTCCACACTAATACAAGTGCAAAAGTGGGTTCCTGCACCAACACAAGTGCGAAAAGTGGTTTTTCAACACTAACACAAGTGCTAAAAGTGGTTTTTCAACACTATCACAAGTGCAAAAAGTGTTTTTTCCACACTAAAACAAGTGCAAAAGTGGTTTCCTGCACCAACACAAGTGCGAAAAGTGGTTTTTCAACACTAACACAAGTGCAAAAAGTGGTTTTTCCACACTAATACAAGTGCAAAAGTGGTTTCCTGCACCAACACAAGTGCGAAAAGTGGTTTTTCAACACTATCACAAGTGCAAAAAGTGTTTTTTCCACACTAATACAAGTGCAAAAGTGGTTTCCTGCACCAACACAAGTGCGAAAAGTGTTTTTTCAACACTAACACAAGTGCAAAAAGTGGTTTTTCAACACTAACACAAGTGCGAAAAGTGGTTTTCCCACACTAATACAAGTGCAAAAGTGGTTTCCTGCACCAACACAAGTGCGAAAAGTGGTTTTTCAACACTAACACAAGTGCGAAAAGTGGTTTTTCAACACTATCACAAGTGCAAAAAGTGTTTTTTTCCATACTAATACAAGTGCAAAAGTGGTTTCCTGCACTTTTTGCAGTGGTTTTTCCACACTAATACAAGTGCAAACGTGGTTTCCTGCACCAACACAAGTGCGAAAAGTGGTTTTTCAACACTAACACAAGTGCGAAAAGTGGTTTTTCAACACTATCACAAGTGCAAAAAGTGTTTTTTCCACACTAATACAAGTGCAAAAGTGGTTTCCTGCACCAACACAAGTGCGAAAAGTGGTTTTTCAACACTAACACAAGTGCTAAAAGTGGTTTTTCAACACTATCACAAGTGCGAAAAGTGGTTTTTCCACACTAATACAAGTGCAAAAGTGAGTTCCTGCACCAACACAAGTGCGAAAAGTGGTTTTTCAACACTAACACAAGTGCTAAAAGTGGTTTTTCAACACTATCACAAGTGCAAAAAGTGTTTTTTCCACACTAATACAAGTGCAAAAGTGGTTTCCTGCACCAACACAAGTGCTAAAAGTGGTTTTTCAACACTAACACAAGTGCGAAAAGTGGTTTTTCAACACTATCACAAGTGCAAAAAGTGTCTTTTCCACACTAATACAAGTGCAAAAGTGGTTTCCTGCACCAACACAAGTGCGAAAAGTGGTTTTTCAACACTAACACAAGTGTGAAAAGTGGTTTTTCAACACTAACACAAGTGCGAAAAGAGGTTTTTCAACACTAATACAAGTACAAAAGTGGTTTCCTGCACCAACACAAGTGCGAAAAGTGGTTTTTCAACACTAACACAAGTGCGAAAAGTGGTTTTTCAACACTATCACAAGTGCAAAAAGTGTTTTTTCCACACTAATACAAGTGCAAAAGTGGTTTCCTGCACCAACACAAGTGCGAAAAGTGGTTTTTCAACACTAACACAAGTGCGAAAAGTGGTTTTTCAACACTAACACAAGTGCGAAAAGTGGTTTTTCAACACTAACACAAGTGTGAAAAGTGTTTTTTCCACACTAATACAAGTGCAAAAGTGGTTTCCTGCACCAACACAAGTGCAAAAAGTGGTTTTTCAACACTAACACAAGTGCGAAAAGTGGTTTTTCAACACTAACACAAGTGCGAAAAGTGGTTTTTCCACACTAATACAAGTGCAAAAGTGGTTTCCTGCACCAACACAAGTGCGAAAAGTGGTTTTTCAACACTAACACAAGTGCGAAAAGTGGTTTTTCAACACTAACACAAGTGCGAAAAGTGGTTTTTCCACACTAATACAAGTGCAAAAGTGGTTTCCTGCACCAACACAAGTGCGAAAAGTGGTTTTTCAACACTAACACAAGTGCGAAAAGTGGTTTTTCAACACTATCACAAGTGCAAAAAGTGTTTTTTCCATACTAATACAAGTGCAAAAGTGGTTTCCTGCACCAACACAAGTGCGAAAAGTGGTTTTTCAACACTAACACAAGTGCGAGAAGTGGTTTTTCAACACTAACACAAGTGCGAAAAGTGTTTTTTCCACACTAATACAAGTGCAAAAGTGGTTTCCTGCACCAACACAAGTGCGAAAAGTGGTTTTTCAACACTAACACAAGTGCGAAAAGTGGTTTTTCAACACTAACACAAGTGCGAAAAGTGTTTTTTCCACACTAATACAAGTGCAAAAGTGGTTTCCTGCACCAACACAAGTGCGAAAAGTGGTTTTTCAACACTAACACATGTGCGAAAAGTGGTTTTTCAACACTAACACAAGTGCGAAAAGTGGTTTTTCAACACTAACACAAGTGCGAAAAGTGGTTTTTCCACACTAATACAAGTGCAAATGTGGTTTCCTGCACCAACACAAGTGCGAAAAGTGGTTTTTCAACACTAACACAAGTGCGAAAAGTGGTTTTTCCACACTAATACAAGTGCAAAAGTGGTTTCCTGCACCAACACAAGTGCGAAAAGTGGTTTTTCAACACTAACACAAGTGCGAAAAGTGGTTTTTCCACACTAATACAAGTGCAAAAGTGGTTTCCTGCACCAACACAAGTGCGAAAAGTGGTTTTTCAACACTATCACAAGTGCAAAAAGTGTTTTTTCCACACTAATACAAGTGCAAAAGTGGTTTCCTGCACCAACACAAGTGCGAAAAGTGGTTTTTCAACACTAACACAAGTGCGAAAAGTGGTTTTTCAACACTAACACAAGTGCGAAAAGTGGTTTTTCAACACTAACACAAGTGCGAAAAGTGGTTTTTCCACACTAATACAAGTGCAAAAGTGGTTTCCTGCACCAACACAAGTGCGAAAAGTGGTTTTTCAACACTAACACAAGTGCGAAAAGTGGTTTTTCAACACTAATACAAGTGCAAAAGTGGTTTCCTGCACAAACACAAGTGCGAAAAGTGGTTTTTCAACACTAACACAAGTGCGAAAAGTGGTTTTTCAACACTAACACAAGTGCGAAAAGTGGTTTTTCCACACTAATACAAGTGCAAAAGTGGGTTCCTGCACCAACACAAGTGCGAAAAGTGGTTTTTCAACACTAACACAAGTGCTAAAAGTGGTTTTTCAACACTATCACAAGTGCAAAAAGTGTTTTTTCCACACTAATACAAGTGCAAAAGTGGTTTCCTGCACCAACACAAGTGCGAAAAGTGGTTTTTCAACACTAACACAAGTGCGAAAAGTGGTTTTTCAACACTATCACAAGTGCAAAAAGTGTTTTTTCCACACTAATACAAGTGCAAAAGTGGTTTCCTGCACCAACACAAGTGCGAAAAGTGGTTTTTCAACACTATCACAAGTGCAAAAAGTGTTTTTTCCACACTAATACAAGTGCAAAAGTGGTTTCCTGCACCAACACAAGTGCGAAAAGTGTTTTTTCAACACTAACACAAGTGCAAAAAGTGGTTTTTCAACACTAACACAAGTGCGAAAAGTGGTTTTTTCCACACTAATACAAGTGCAAAAGTGGTTTCCTGCACCAACACAAGTGCGAAAAGTGGTTTTTCAACACTAACACAAGTGCGAAAAGTGGTTTTTCAACACTATCACAAGTGCAAAAAGTGTTTTTTTCCATACTAATACAAGTGCAAAAGTGGTTTCCTGCACTTTTTGCAGTGGTTTTTCCACACTAATACAAGTGCAAACGTGGTTTCCTGCACCAACACAAGTGCGAAAAGTGGTTTTTCAACACTAACACAAGTGCGAAAAGTGGTTTTTCAACACTATCACAAGTGCAAAAAGTGTTTTTTCCACACTAATACAAGTGCAAAAGTGGTTTCCTGCACCAACACAAGTGCGAAAAGTGGTTTTTCAACACTAACACAAGTGCTAAAAGTGGTTTTTCAACACTATCACAAGTGCGAAAAGTGGTTTTTCCACACTAATACAAGTGCAAAAGTGGGTTCCTGCACCAACACAAGTGCGAAAAGTGGTTTTTCAACACTAACACAAGAGCTAAAAGTGGTTTTTCAACACTATCACAAGTGCAAAAAGTGTTTTTTCCACACTAATACAAGTGCAAAAGTGGTTTCCTGCACCAACACAAGTGCTAAAAGTGGTTTTTCAACACTAACACAAGTGCGAAAAGTGGTTTTTCAACACTATCACAAGTGCAAAAAGTGTCTTTTCCACACTAATACAAGTGCAAAAGTGGTTTCCTGCACCAACACAAGTGCGAAAAGTGGTTTTTCAACACTAACACAAGTGCGAAAAGTGGTTTTTCAACACTAACACAAGTGCGAAAAGAGGTTTTTCAACACTAATACAAGTACAAAAGTGGTTTCCTGCACCAACACAAGTGCGAAAAGTGGTTTTTCAACACTAACACAAGTGCGAAAAGTGGTTTTTCAACACTATCACAAGTGCAAAAAGTGTTTTTTCCACACTAATACAAGTGCAAAAGTGGGTTCCTGCACCAACACAAGTGCGAAAAGTGGTTTGTCAACACTAACACAAGTGCGAAAAGTGGTTTTTCAACACTAACACAAGTGCAAAAAGTGTTTTTTCCACACTAATACAAGTGCAAAAGTGGTTTCCTGCACCAACACAAGTGCGAAAAGTGGTTTTTCAACACTAACACAAGTGCGAAAAGTTGTTTTTCAACACTAACACAAGTGCGAAAAGTGTTTTTTCCACACTAATACAAGTGCAAAAGTGGTTTCCTGCACCAACACAAGTGCGAAAAGTGGTTTTTCAACACTAACACAAGTGCGAAAAGTGGTTTTTCAACACTAACACAAGTGCGAAAAGTGGTTTTTCAACACTAACACAAGTGTGAAAAGTGTTTTTTCCACACTAATACAAGTGCAAAAGTGGTTTCCTGCACCAACACAAGTGCGAAAAGTGGGTTTTCAACACTAACACAAGTGCGAAAAGTGGTTTTTCAACAATATCACAAGTGCAAAAAGTGTTTTTTCCACACTAATACAAGTGCAAAAGTGGTTTCCTGCACCAACACAAGTGCAAAAAGTGGTTTTTCAACACTAACACAAGTGCGAAAAGTGGTTTTTCAACACTAACACAAGTGCGAAAAGTGGTTTTTTCCACACTAACACAAGTGCAAAAGTGGTTTCCTGCACCAACACAAGTGCGAAAAGTGGTTTTTCAACACTAACACAAGTGCGAAAAGTGGTTTTTCAACACTAACACAAGTGCGAAAAGTGGTTTTTCCACACTAATACAAGTGCAAAAGTGGTTTCCTGCACCAACACAAGTGCGAAAAGTGGTTTTTCAACACTAACACAAGTGCGAAAAGTGGTTTTTCAACACTATCACAAGTGCAAAAAGTGTTTTTTCCATACTAATACAAGTGCAAAAGTGGTTTCCTGCACCAACACAAGTGCAAAAAGTGGTTTTTCAACACTAACACAAGTGCGAGAGTGGTTTTTCAACACTAACACAAGTGCGAAAAGTGTTTTTTCCACACTAATACAAGTGCAAAAGTGGTTTCCTGCACCAACACAAGTGCGAAAAGTGGTTTTTCAACACTAACACAAGTGCGAAAAGTGGTTTTTCAACACTAACACAAGTGCGAAAAGTGTTTTTTCCACACTAATACAAGTGCAAAAGTGGTTTCCTGCACCAACACAAGTGCGAAAAGTGGTTTTTCAACACTAACACATGTGCGAAAAGTGGTTTTTCAACACTAACACAAGTGCGAAAAGTGGTTTTTCAACACTAACACAAGTGCGAAAAGTGGTTTTTCCACACTAATACAAGTGCAAATGTGGTTTCCTGCACCAACACAAGTGCGAAAAGTGGTTTTTCAACACTAACACAAGTGCGAAAAGTGGTTTTTCAACACTATCACAAGTGCAAAAAGTGTTTTTTCCACACTAATACAAGTGCAAAAGTGGTTTCCTGCACCAACACAAGTGCGAAAAGTGGTTTTTCAACACTAACACAAGTGCGAAAAGTGGTTTTTCAACACTAACACAAGTGCGAAAAGTGGTTTTTCAACACTATCACAAGTGCAAAAAGTGTTTTTTCCACACTAATACAAGTGCAAAAGTGGTTTCCTGCACCAACACAAGTGCGAAAAGTGGTTTTTCAACACTAACACAAGTGCGAAAAGTGGTTTTTCAACACTAACACAAGTGCGAAAAGTGGTTTTTCCACACTAATACAAGTGCAAAAGTGGTTTCCTGCACAAACACAAGTGCGAAAAGTGGTTTTTCAACACTAACACAAGTGTGAAAAGTCGTTTTTCAACCCTAACACAAGTGCGAAAAGTGGTTTTTCCACACTAATACAAGTGCAAAAGTGGTTTCCTGCACCAACACAAGTGCAAAAAGTGGTTTTTCAACACTATCACAAGTGCAAAAAGTGTTTTTTCCACACTAATACAAGTGCAAAAGTGGGTTCCTGCACCAACACAAGTGCGAAAAGTGGTTTGTCAACACTAACACAAGTGCGAAAAGTGGTTTTTCAACACTAACACAAGTGCAAAAAGTGTTTTTTCCACAGTTATACAAGTGCAAAAGTGGTTTCCTGCACCAACACAAGTGCGAAAAGTGGTTTTTCAACACTAACACAAGTGCGGAAAGTTGTTTTTCAACACTAACACAAGTGCGAAAAGTGTTTTTTCCACACTAATACAAGTGCAAAAGTGGTTTCCTGCACCAACACAAGTACGAAAAGTGGTTTTTCAACACTAACACAAGTGCGAAAAGTGGTTTTTCAACACTAACACAAGTGCGAAAAGTGGTTTTTCAACACTAACACAAGTGTGAAAAGTGTTTTTTCCACACTAATACAAGTGCAAAAGTGGTTTCCTGCACCAACACAAGTGCGAAAAGTGGGTTTTCAACACTAACACAAGTGCGAAAAGTGGTTTTTCAACAATATCACAAGTGCAAAAAGTGTTTTTTCCACACTAATACAAGTGCAAAAGTGGTTTCCTGCACCAAAACAAGTGCAAAAAGTGGTTTTTCAACACTAACACAAGTGCGAAAAGTGGTTTTTCAACACTTACACAAGTGCGAAAAGTGGTTTTTTCCACACTAATACAAGTGCAAAAGTGGTTTCCTGCACCAACACAAGTGCGAAAAGTGGTTTTTCAACACTAACACAAGTGCGAAAAGTGGTTTTTCAACACTAACACAAGTGCGAAAAGTGGTTTTTCCACACTAATACAAGTGCAAAAGTGGTTTCCTGCACCAACACAAGTGCGAAAAGTGGTTTTTCAACACTAACACAAGTGCGAAAAGTGGTTTTTCAACACTATCACAAGTGCAAAAAGTGTTTTTTCCATACTAATACAAGTGCAAAAGTGGTTTCCTGCACCAACACAAGTGCGAAAAGTGGTTTTTCAACACTAACACAAGTGCGAGAAGTGGTTTTTCAACACTAACACAAGTGCGAAAAGTGTTTTTTCCACACTAATACAAGTGCAAAAGTGGTTTCCTGCACCAACACAAGTGCGAAAAGTGGTTTTTCAACACTAACACAAGTGCGAAAAGTGGTTTTTCAACACTAACACAAGTGTGAAAAGTGTTTTTTCCACACTAATACAAGTGCAAAAGTGGTTTCCTGCACCAACACAAGTGCGAAAAGTGGTTTTTCAACACTAACACAAGTGCGAAAAGTGGTTTTTCAACACTAACACAAGTGCGAAAAGTGGTTTTTCCACACTAATACAAGTGCAAATGTGGTTTCCTGCACCAACACAAGTGCGAAAAGTGGTTTTTCAACACTAACACAAGTGCGAAAAGTGGTTTTTCAACACTATCACAAGTGCAAAAAGTGTTTTTTCCACACTAATACAAGTGCAAAAGTGGTTTCCTGCACCAACACAAGTGCGAAAAGTGGTTTTTCAACACTAACACAAGTGCGAAAAGTGGTTTTTCAACACTAACACAAGTGCGAAAAGTGGTTTTTCAACACTATCACAAGTGCAAAAAGTGTTTTTTCCAAACTAATACAAGTGCAAAAGTGGTTTCCTGCACCAACACAAGTGCGAAAAGTGGTTTTTCAACACTAACACAAGTGCGAAAAGTGGTTTTTCAACACTAACACAAGTGCGAAAAGTGGTTTTTCCACACTAATACAAGTGCAAAAGTGGTTTCCTGCACAAACACAAGTGCGAAAAGTGGTTTTTCAACACTAACACAAGTGTGAAAAGTCGTTTTTCAACCCTAACACAAGTGCGAAAAGTGGTTTTTCCACACTAATACAAGTGCAAAAGTGGTTTCCTGCACCAACACAAGTGCAAAAAGTGGTTTTTCAACACTAACACAAGTGCGAAAAGTGGTTTTTTAACACTATCACAAGTGCAAAAAGTGTTTTTTCCACACTAATACAAGTGCAAAAGTGGTTTCCTGTACCAACACAAGTGCGAAAAGTGGTTTTTCAACACTAACACAAGTGCGAAAAGTGGTTTTTCAACACTAACACAAGTGCGAAAAGTGTTTTTTCCACACTACTACAAGTGCAAAAGTGGTTTCCTGCACCAACACAAGTGCGAAAAGTTGTTTTTCAACAATAACACAAGTGCGAAAAATGGTTTTTCAACACTAACACAAGTGCGAAAAGTGTTTTTTCCACACTAATACAAGTGCAAAAGTGGTTTCCTGCACCAACACAAGTGCGAAAAGTGGTTTTTCAACACTAACACAAGTGCGAAAAGTGGTTTTTCAACACTAACACAAGTGCGAAAAGTGGTTTTTCAACACTAACACAAGTGCGAAAAGTGGTTTTTCAACACTAACACAAGTGCGAAAAGTGGTTTTTCCAAACTAATACAAGTGCAAAAGTGGTTTCCTGCACCAACACAAGTGCGAAAAGTGGTTTTTCAACACTAACACAAGTGCGAAAAGTGGTTTTTCAACACTATCACAAGTGCAAAAAGTGTTTTTTCCACACTAATACAAGTGCAAAAGTGGTTTCCTGCACCAACACAAGTGCGAAAAGTGGTTTTTCAACACTAACACAAGTGCGAAAAGTGGTTTTTCAACACTAACACAAGTGCGAAAAGTGGTTTTTCCACACTAATACAAGTGCAAAAGTGGGTTCCTGCACCAACACAAGTGCGAAAAGTGTTTTTTCAACACTAACAGAAGTGCGAAAAGTGGTTTTTCAACACTATCACAAGTGCAAAAAGTGTTTTTTCCACACTAATACAAGTGCAAAAGTGGTTTCCTGCACCAACACAAGTGCGAAAAGTGGTTTTTCAACATTAACACAAGTGCAAAAAGTGGTTTTTCAACACTATCACAAGTGCAAAAAGTGTTTTTTCCACACTAATACAAGTGCAAAAGTGGTTTCCTGCACCAACACAAGTGCGAAAAGTGGTTTATCAACACTAACACAAGTGCAAAAAGTGGTTTTTCCACACTAATACAAGTGCAAAAGTGGTTTCCTGCACCAACACAAGTGCGAAAAGTGGTTTTTCAACACTAACACAAGTGCAAAAAGTGGTTTTTCAACACTATCACAAGTGCAAAAAGTGTTTTTTCCACACTAATACAAGTGCAAAAGTGGTTTCCTGCACCAACACAAGTGCGAAAAGTGGTTTTTCAACACTAACACAAGTGCGAAAAGTGGTTTTTCAAGACTAACACAAGTGCGAAAAGTGGTTTTTCAACACTAACACAAGTGCGAAAAGTGTTTTTTCAACACTAACACAAGTGCGAAAAGTGTTTTTTCCACACTACTACAAGTGCAAAAGTGGTTTCCTGCACCAACACAAGTGCGAAAAGTTGTTTTTCAACAATAACACAAGTGCGAAAAATGGTTTTTCAACACTAACACAAGTGCGAAAAGTGTTTTTTCCACACTAATACAAGTGCAAAAGTGGTTTCCTGCACCAATACAAGTGCGAAAAGTGGTTTTTCAACACTAACACAAGTGCGAAAAGTGGTTTTTCAACACTAACACAAGTGCGAAAAGTGGTTTTTCAACACTAACACAAGTGCGAAAAGTGGTTTTTCAACACTAACACAAGTGCGAAAAGTGGTTTTTCCACACTAATACAAGTGCAAAAGTGGTTTCCTGCACCAACACAAGTGCGAAAAGTGGTTTTTCAACACTAACACAAGTGCGAAAAGTGGTTTTTCAACACTATCACAAGTGCAAAAAGTGTTTTTTCCACACTAATACAAGTGCAAAAGTGGTTTCCTGCACCAACACAAGTGCGAAAAGTGGTTTTTCAACACTAACACAAGTGCGAAAAGTGGTTTTCAACACTAACACAAGTGCGAAAAGTGGTTTTTCCACACTAATACAAGTGCAAAAGTGGGTTCCTGCACCAACACAAGTGCGAAAAGTGTTTTTTCAACACTAACAGAAGTGCGAAAAGTGGTTTTTCAACACTATCACAAGTGCAAAAAGTGTTTTTCCACACTAATACAAGTGCAAAAGTGGTTTCCTGCACCAACACAAGTGCGAAAAGTGGTTTTTCAACATTAACACAAGTGCAAAAAGTGGTTTTTCAACACTATCACAACTGCAAAAAGTGTTTTTTCCACAGTAATACAAGTGCAAAAGTGGTTTCCTGCACCAACACAAGTGCGAAAAGTGGTTTATCAACACTAACACAAGTGCAAAAAGTGGTTTTTCCACACTAATACAAGTGCAAAAGTGGTTTCCTGCACCAACACAAGTGCGAAAAGTGGTTTTTCAACACTAACACAAGTGCGAAAAGTGGTTTTTCAACACTAACACAAGTGCGAAAAATGGTTTTTCAACACTAACACAAGTGCGAAAAGTGGTTTTTCAACACTAACACAAGTGCGAAAAGTGTTTTTTCCACAGGAATACAAGTGCAAAAGTTGTTTCCTGCACCAACACACTTGCGAAAATTGGTTTTTCAACACTAACACAAGTGCGAAAATGGTTTTTCAACACTATCACAAGTGCAAAAAGTGTTTTTTCCACACTAATACAAGTGCAAAAGTGGTTTCCTGCACCAACACAAGTGCGAAAAGTGGTTTTTCAACACTAACACAAGTGCGAAAAGTGGTTTTTCAACACTAACACAAGTGCGAAAAGTGGTTTTTCCACACTAATACAAGTGCAAAAGTGGTTTCCTGCACCAACACAAGTGCGAAAAGTGGTTTTTCAACACTAACACAAGTGCGAAAAGTGGTTTTTCAACACTATCACAAGTGCAAAAAGTGTTTTTTCCAAACTAATACAAGTGCAAAAGTGGTTTCCTGCACCAACACAAGTGCGAAAAGTGGTTTTTCAACACTAACACAAGTGCTAAAAGTAGTTTTTCAACACTATCACAAGTGCGAAAAGTGGTTTTTCCACACTAATATAAGTGCAAAAGTGGGTTCCTGCACCAACACAAGTGCGAAAAGTGGTTTTTCAACACTAACACAAGTGCGAAAAGTGGTTTTTCAACACTAACACAAGTGCGAAAAGTGGTTTTTCAACACTAACACAAGTGCGAAAAGTGTTTTTTCCACACTAATACAAGTGCAAAAGTGGTTTCCTGCACCAACACATGTGCGAAAAGTGGTTTTTCAACACTAACACAAGTGCGAAAAGTGGTTTTTCAACACTAACACAAGTGCGAAAAGTGGTTTTTCAACACTAACACAAGTGCGAAAAGTGGTTTTTCCACACTAATACAAGTGCAAAAGTGGTTTCCTGCACCAACACAAGTGCGAAAAGTGGTTTTTCAACACTAACACAAATGCGAAAAGTGGTTTTTCAACACTATCACAAGTGCAAAAAGTGTTTTTTCCACACTAATACAAGTGCAAAAGTGGTTTCCTGCACCAACGCAAGTGCGAAAAGTGGTTTTTCAACACTAACACAAGTGCGAAAAGTAGTTTTTCAACACTAACACAAGTGCGAAAAGTGGTTTTTCCACACTAATACAAGTGCAAAAGTGGGTTCCTGCACCAACACAAGTGCGAAAAGTGGTTTTTCAACACTAACACAAGTGCTAAAAGTGGTTTTTCAACACTATCACAAGTGCAAAAAGTGTTTTTTCCACACTAATACAAGTACAAAAGTGGTTTCCTGCACCAACACAAGTGCGAAAAGTGGTTTTTCAACACTAACACAAGTGCGAAAAGTGGTTTTTCAACACTATCACAAGTGCAAAAAGTGTTTTTTCCACACTAATACAAGTGCAAAAGTGGTTTCCTGCACCAACACAAGTGCGAAAAGTGGTTTTTCAACACTATCACAAGTGCAAAAAGTGTTTTTTCCACACTAATACAAGCGCAAAAGTGGTTTCCTGCACCAACACAAGTGCGAAAAGTGGTTTATCAACACTAACACAAGTGCAAAAAGTGGTTTTTCCACACTAATACAAGTGCAAAAGTGGTTTCCTGCACCAACACAAGTGCGAAAAGTGGTCTTTCAACACTAACACAAGTGCGAAAAGTGGTTTTTCAACACTATCACAAGTGCAAAAAGTGTTTTTTCCACACTAATACAAGTGCAAAAGTGGTTTCCTGCACCAACACAAGTGCGAAAAGTGGTTTTTCAACACTAACACAAGTGCGAAAAGTGGTTTTTCAACACTAACACAAGTGCGAAAAGTGGTTTTTCAACACTATCACAAGTGCAAAAAGTGTTTTTTCCACACTAATACAAGTGCAAAAGTGGTTTCCTGCACCAACACAAGTGCGAAAAGTGGTTTTTCAACACTAACACAAGTGCGAAAAGTGGTTTTTCAACACTAACACAAGTGCGAAAAGTGGTTTTTCAACACTATCACAAGTGCAAAAAGTGTTTTTTCCACACTAATACAAGTGCAAAAGTGGTTTCCTGCACCAACACAAGTGCGAAAAGTGGTTTATCAACACTAACACAAGTGCAAAAAGTGGTTTTTCCACACTAATACAAGTGCAAAAGTGGTTTCCTGCACCAACACAAGTGCGAAAAGTGGTCTTTCAACACTAACACAAGTGCGAAAAGTGGTTTTTCAACACTATCACAAGTGCAAAAAGTGTTTTTTTCACACTAACACAAGTGCGAAAAGTGGTTTTTCAACACTAACACAAGTGCGAAAAGTGGTTTTTCAACACTATCACAAGTGCAAAAAGTGTTTTTTCCACACTAATACAAGTGCAAAAGTGGTTTCCTGCCCCAACACAAGTGCGAAAAGTGGTTTTTCAACACTAACACAAGTGCGAAAAGTGGTTTTTCAACACTAACACAAGTGCGAAAAGTGGTTTTTCAACACTAACACAAGTGCGAAAAGTGGTTTTTCAACACTAACACAAGTGCGAGAAGTGTTTTTTCCACAGGAATACAAGTGCAAAAGTGGTTTCCTGCACCAACACACTTGCGAAAATTGGTTTTTCAACACTAACACAAGTGCGAAAAGTGGTTTTTCAACACTATCACAAGTGCAAAAAGTGTTTTTTCCACACTAATACAAGTGCAAAAGTGGTTTCCTGCACCAACACAAGTGCGAAAAGTGGTTTTTCAACACTAACACAAGTGCGAAAAGTGGTTTTTCAACACTAACACAAGTGCGAAAAGTGGTTTTTCCACACTAATACAAGTGCAAAAGTGGTTTCCTGCACCAACACAAGTGCGAAAAGTGGTTTTTCAACACTAACACAAGTGCGAAAAGTGGTTTTTCAACACTATCACAAGTGCAAAAAGTGTTTTTTCCAAACTAATACAAGTGCAAAAGTGGTTTCCTGCACCAACACAAGTGCGAAAAGTGGTTTTTCAACACTAACACAAGTGCTAAAAGTAGTTTTTCAACACTATCACAAGTGCAAAAAGTGGTTTTTCCACACTAATATAAGTGCAAAAGCAGGTTCCTGCACCAACACAAGTGCGAAAAGTGGTTTTTCAACACTAACACAAGTGCGAAAAGTGGTTTTTCAACACTAACACAAGTGCGAAAAGTGGTTTTTCAACACTAACACAAGTGCGAAAAGTGTTTTTTCCACACTAATACAAGTGCAAAAGTGGTTTCCTGCACCAACACATGTGCGAAAAGTGGTTTTTCAACACTAACACAAGTGCGAAAAGTGGTTTTTCAACACTAACACAAGTGCGAAAAGTGGTTTTTCAACACTAACACAAGTGCGAAAAGTGGTTTTTCCACACTAATACAAGTGCAAAAGTGGTTTCCTGCACCAACACAAGTGCGAAAAGTGGTTTTTCAACACTAACACAAGTGCGAAAAGTGGTTTTTCAACACTATCACAAGTGCAAAAAGTGTTTTTTCCACACTAATACAAGTGCAAAAGTGGTTTCCTGCACCAACACAAGTGCGAAAAGTGGTTTTTCAACACTAACACAAGTGCGAAAAGTAGTTTTTCAACACTAACACAAGTGCGAAAAGTGGTTTTTCCACACTAATACAAGTGCAAAAGTGGGTTCCTGCACCAACACAAGTGCGAAAAGTGGTTTTTCAACACTAACCCAAGTGCGAAAAGTGGTTTTTCAACACTATCACAAGTGCAAAAAGTGTTTTTTCCACACTAATACAAGTGCAAAAGTGGGTTCCTGCACCAACACAAGTGCGAAAAGTGGTTTTTCAACACTAACACAAGTGCGAAAAGTGGTCTTTCAACACTAACACAAGTGCGAAAAGTGGTTTTTCAACACTATCACAAGTGCAAAAAGTGTTTTTTCCACACTAACACAAGTGCGAAAAGTGGTTTTTCAACACTAACACAAGTGCGAAAAGTGGTTTTTCAACACTATCACAAGTGCAAAAAGTGTTTTTTCCACACTAATACAAGTGCAAAAGTGGTTTCCTGCCCCCAACACAAGTGCGAAAAGTGGTTTTTCAACACTAACACAAGTGCGAAAAGTGGTTTTTCAACACTAACACAAGTGCGAAAAGTGGTTTTTCAACACTAACACAAGTGCGAAAAGTGGTTTTTCAACACTAACACAAGTGCGAAAAGTGTTTTTTCCACAGGAATACAAGTGCAAAAGTGGTTTCCTGCACCAACACACTTGCGAAAATTGGTTTTTCAACACTAACACAAGTGCGAAAAGTGGTTTTTCAACACTATCACAAGTGCAAAAAGTGTTTTTTCCACACTAATACAAGTGCAAAAGTGGTTTCCTGCACCAACACAAGTGCGAAAAGTGGTTTTTCAACACTAACACAAGTGCGAAAAGTGGTTTTTCAACACTAACACAAGTGCGAAAAGTGGTTTTTCCACACTAATACAAGTGCAAAAGTGGTTTCCTGCACCAACACAAGTGCGAAAAGTGGTTTTTCAACACTTACACAAGTGCGAAAAGTGGTTTTTCAACACTATCACAAGTGCAAAAAGTGTTTTTTCCAAACTAATACAAGTGCAAAAGTGGTTTCCTGCACCAACACAAGTGCGAAAAGTGGTTTTTCAACACTAACACAAGTGCTAAAAGTAGTTTTTCAACACTATCACAAGTGCAAAAAGTGGTTTTTCCACACTAATATAAGTGCAAAAGTGGGTTCCTGCACCAACACAAGTGCGAAAAGTGGTTTTTCAACACTAACACAAGTGCGAAAAGTGGTTTTTCAACACTAACACAAGTGCGAAACTTGGTTTTTCAACACTAACACAAGTGCGAAAAGTGTTTTTTCCACACTAATACAAGTGCAAAAGTGGTTTCCTGCACCAACACATGTGCGAAAAGTGGTTTTTCAACACTAACACAAGTGCGAAAAGTGGTTTTTCAACACTAACACAAGTGCGAAAAGTGGTTTTTCAACACTAACACAAGTGCGAAAAGTGGTTTTTCCACACTAATACAAGTGCAAAAGTGGTTTCCTGCACCAACACAAGTGCGAAAAGTGGTTTTTCAACACTAACACAAGTGCGAAAAGTGGTTTTTCAACACTATCACAAGTGCAAAAAGTGTTTTTTCCACACTAATACAAGTGCAAAAGTGGTGTCCTGCACCAACACAAGTGCGAAAAGTGGTTTTTCAACACTAACACAAGTGCGAAAAGTGGTTTTTCAACACTATCACAAGTGCAAAAAGTGTTTTTTTCCCTACTAATACAAGTGCAAAAGTGGTTTCCTGCACCAACACAAGTGCGAAAAGTGGTTTTTCAACACTAACACAAGTGCTAAAAGTGGTTTTTCAATACTAACACAAGTGCGAAAAGTGTTTTTTCCACACTAATACAAGTGCAAAAGTGGTTTCCTGCACCAACACAAGTGCGAAAAGTGGTTTTTCAACACTAACACAAGTGCGAAAAGTGGTTTTTCAACACTAACACAAGTGCGAAAAGTGGTTTTTCAACACTAACAGAAGTGCGAAAAGTGGTTTTTCAACACTAACACAAGTGCGAAAAGTGGTTTTTCCACACTAATACAAGTGCAAACGTGGTTTCCTGCACCAACACAAGTGCGAAAAGTGGTTTTTCAACACTAACACAAGTGCGAAAAGTGGTTTTTCAACACTATCACAAGTGCAAAAAGTGTTTTTTCCACACTAATACAAGTGCAAAAGTGGTTTCCTGCACCAACACAAGTGCGAAAAGTGGTTTTTCAACACTAACACAAGTGCGAAAAGTGGTTTTTCCACACTAATACAAGTGCAAAAGTGGGTTCCTGCACCAACACAAGTGCGAAAAGTGGTTTTTCAACACTAACACAAGTGCTAAAAGTGGTTTTTCAACACTATCACAAGTGCAAAAAGTGTTTTTTCCACACTAATACAAGTGCAAAAGTGGGTTCCTGCACCAACACAAGTGCGAAAAGTGGTTTTTCAACACTAACACAAGTGCGAAAAGTGGTTTTTCAACACTAACACAAGTGCGAAAAGCGGTTTTTCCACACTAATACAAGTGCAAAAGTGGTTTCCTGCACCAACACAAGTGCGAAAAGTGGTTTTTCAACACTAACACAAGTGCGAAAAGTGGTTTTTCAACACTATCACAAGTGCAAAAAGTGTTTTTTCCACACTAATACAAGTGCAAAAGTGGTTTCCTGCACCAACACAAGTGCAAAAAGTGGTTTGTCAACACTAACACAAGTGCGAAAAGTGGTTTTTCAACACTAACACAAGTGCAAAAAGTGTTTTTTCCACACTAATACAAGTGCAAAAGTGGTTTCCTGCACCAACACAAGTGCGAAAAGTGGTTTTTCAACACTAACACAAGTGTGAAAAGTGGTTTTTCAACACTAACACAAGTGCGAAAAGTGTTTTTTCCACACTAATACAAGTGCAAAAGTGGTTTCCTGCACCAACACAAGTGCGAAAAGTGGTTATTCAACACTAACACAAGTGCGAAAAGTGGTTTTTCAACACTAACACAAGTGCGAAAAGTGGTTTTTCAACACTAACACAAGTGCTAAAAGTGTTTTTTCCACACTAATACAAGTGCAAAAGTGGTTTCCTGCACCAACACAAGTGCGAAAAGTGGTTTTTCAACACTAGCACAAGTGCAAAAAGTGGTTTTCAACACTATCACAAGTGCAAAAAGTGTTTTTTCCACACTAATACAAGTGCAAAAGTGGTTTCCTGCACCAACACAAGTGCGAAAAGTGGTTTTTCAACACTAACACAAGTGCGAAAAGTGGTTTTTTCCACACTAATACAAGTGCAAAAGTGGTTTCCTGCACCAACACAAGTGCGAAAAGTGGTTTTTCAACACTAACACAAGTGCGAAAAGTGGTTTTTCAACACTAACACAAGTGCGAAAAGTGGTTTTTCCACACTAATACAAGTGCAAAAGTGGTTTCCTGCACCAACACAAGTGCAAAAAGTGGTTTTTGAACACTATCACAAGTGCAAAAAGTGTTTTTTCCACACTAATACAAGTGCAAAAGTGGTTTCCTGCACCAACACAAGTGCGAAAAGTGGTTTTTCCACACTAATACAAGTGCAAAAGTGGTTTCCTGCACCAACACAAGTGCGAAAAGTGGTTTTTCAACACTAACACAAGTGCGAAAAGTGGTTTTTCAACACTATCACAAGTGCAAAAAGTGTTTTTTCCATACTAATACAAGTGCAAAAGTGGTTTCCTGCACCAACACAAGTGCGAAAAGTGGTTTTTCAACACTAACACAAGTGCGAAAAGTGGTTTTTCAACACTAACACAAGTGCGAAAAGTGTTTTTTCCACACTAATACAAGTGCAAAAATGGTTTCCTGCACCAACACAAGTGCGAAAAGTGGTTTTTCAACACTAACACAAGTGCGAAAAGTGGTTTTTCAACACTAACACAAGTGCGAAAAGTGGTTTTTCAACACTAACACAAGTGCGAAAAGTGGTTTTTCCACACTAATACAAGTGCAAAAGTGGTTTTCTGCACCAACACAAGTGCGAAAAGTGGTTTTTCAACACTAACACAAGTGCGAAAAGTGGTTTTTCAACACTTTCACAAGTGCAAAAAGTGTTTTTTCCACACTAATACAAGTGCAAAAGTGGTTTCCTGCACCAACACAAGTGCGAAAAGTGGTTTTTCAACACTAGAACAAGTGCGAAAAGTGGTTTTTCAACACTAACACAAGTGCGAAAAGTGGTTTTTCAACACTATCACAAGTGCAAAAAGTGTTTTTTCCACACTAATACAAGTGCAAAAGTGGTTTCCTGCACCAACACAAGTGCGAAAAGTGGTTTTTCAACACTAACACAAGTGCGAAAAGTGGTTTTTCAACACTAACACAAGTGCAAAAAGTGGTTTTTCCACACTAATACAAGTGCAAAAGTGGTTTCCTGCACAAACAAAAGTGCGAAAATTGGTTTTTCAACACTAACACAAGTGTGAAAAGTCGTTTTTCAACACTAACACAAGTGCGAAAAGTGGTTTTTCCACACTAATACAAGTGCAAAAGTGGTTTCCTGCACCAACACAAGTGCGAAAAGTGGTTTTTCAACACTAACACAAGTGCGAAAAGTGGTTTTTCAACACTATCACAAGTGCAAAAAGTGTTTTTTCCACACTAATACAAGTGCAAAAGTGGTTTCCTGCACCAACACAAGTGCGAAAAGTGGTTTTTCCACACTAATACAAGTGCAAAAGTGGTTTCCTGCACCAACACAAGTGTGAAAAGTGGTTTTTCAACACTAACACAAGTGTGAAAAGTGGTTTTTCAACACTATCACAAGTGCAAAAAGTGTTTTTCCATACTAATACAAGTGCAAAAGTGGTTTCCTACACCAACACAAGTGCGAAAAGTGGTTTTTCAACACTAACACAAGTGCTAAAAGTTGTTTTTCAACACTATCACAAGTGCAAAAAGTGTTTTTTCCACACTAATACAAGTGCAAAAGTTGTTTCCTGCACCAACACAAGTGCTAAAAGTGGTTTTTCAACACTAACACAAGTGCGAAAAGTGGTTTTTCAACACTATCACAAGTGCAAAAAGTGTTTTTTCCACACTAATACAAGTGCAAAAGTGGTTTCCTGCACCAACACAAGTGCGAAAAGTGGTTTTTCAACACTAACACAAGTGCGAAAAGTGGTTTTTCAACACTAACACAAGTGCGAAAAGAGGTTTTTCCACACTAATACAAGTGCAAAAGTGGTTTCCTGCACCAACACAAGTGCGAAAAGTGGTTTTTCAACACTAACACAAGTGCGAAAAGTGGTTTTTCAACACTATCACAAGTGCAAAAAGTGTTTTTTCCACACTAATACAAGTGCAAAAGTGGTTTCCTGCACCAACACAAGTGCAAAAAGTGGTTTGTCAACACTAACACAAGTGCGAAAAGTGGTTTTTCAACACTAACACAAGTGCAAAAAGTGTTTTTTCCACACTAATACAAGTGCAAAAGTGGTTTCCTGCACCAACACAAGTGCGAAAAGTGG
Organism: Myxine glutinosa; assembly: GCF_964187855.1. Lineage (NCBI taxonomy): Eukaryota > Metazoa > Chordata > Myxini > Myxiniformes > Myxinidae > Myxine > Myxine glutinosa. The sequence goes on along the minus strand of NW_027617236.1, from coordinate 29,720 downwards.
TTTTTCAACACTAACACAAGTGCGAAAAGTGGTTTTTCAACACTAACACAAGTGCGAAAAGTGGTTTTTCAACACTAACACAAGTGCGAAAAGTGGTTTTTCAACACTAACACAAGTGCGAAAAGTGGTTTTTCCAAACTAATACAAGTGCAAAAGTGGTTTCCTGCACCAACACAGGTGCGAAAAGTGGTTTTTCAACACTAACACAAGTGCGAAAAGTGGTTTTTCAACACTATCACAAGTGCAAAAAGTGTTTTTTCCACACTAATACAAGTGCAAAAGTGGTTTCCTGCACCAACACAAGTGCGAAAAGTGGTTTTTCAACACTAACACAAGTGCGAAAAGTGGTTTTTCAACACTAACACAAGTGCGAAAAGTGGTTTTTCCACACTAATACAAGTGCAAAAGTGGGTTCCTGCACCAACACAAGTGCGAAAAGTGTTTTTTCAACACTAACAGAAGTGCGAAAAGTGGTTTTTCAACACTATCACAAGTGCAAAAAGTGTTTTTTCCACACTAATACAAGTGCAAAAGTGGTTTCCTGCACCAACACAAGTGCGAAAAGTGGTTTTTCAACATTAACACAAGTGCAAAAAGTGGTTTTTCAACACTATCACAAGTGCAAAAAGTGTTTTTTCCACACTAATACAAGTGCAAAAGTGGTTTCCTGCACCAACACAAGTGCGAAAAGTGGTTTATCAACACTAACACAAGTGCAAAAAGTGGTTTTTCCACACTAATACAAGTGCAAAAGTGGTTTCCTGCACCAACACAAGTGCGAAAAGTGGTTTTTCAACACTAACACAAGTGCAAAAAGTGGTTTTTCAACACTATCACAAGTGCAAAAAGTGTTTTTTCCACACTAATACAAGTGAAAAAGTGGTTTCCTGCACCAACACAAGTGCGAAAAGTGGTTTTTCAACACTAACACAAGTGCGAAAAGTGGTTTTTCAAGACTAACACAAGTGCGAAAAGTGGTTTTTCAACACTAACACAAGTGCGAAAAGTGTTTTTTCAACACTAACACAAGTGCGAAAAGTGTTTTTTCCACACTACTACAAGTGCAAAAGTGGTTTCCTGCACCAACACAAGTGCGAAAAGTTGTTTTTCAACAATAACACAAGTGCGAAAAATGGTTTTTCAACACTAACACAAGTGCGAAAAGTGTTTTTTCCACACTAATACAAGTGCAAAAGTGGTTTCCTGCACCAATACAAGTGCGAAAAGTGGTTTTTCAACACTAACACAAGTGCGAAAAGTGGTTTTTCAACACTAACACAAGTGCGAAAAGTGGTTTTTCAACACTAACACAAGTGCGAAAAGTGGTTTTTCAACACTAACACAAGTGCGAAAAGTGGTTTTTCAACACTAACACAAGTGCGAAAAGTGGTTTTTCCACACTAATACAAGTGCAAAAGTGGTTTCCTGCACCAACACAAGTGCGAAAAGTGGTTTTTCAACACTAACACAAGTGCGAAAAGTGGTTTTTCAACACTATCACAAGTGCAAAAAGTGTTTTTTCCACACTAATACAAGTGCAAAAGTGGTTTCCTGCACCAACACAAGTGCGAAAAGTGGTTTTTCAACACTAACACAAGTGCGAAAAGTGGTTTTCAACACTAACACAAGTGCGAAAAGTGGTTTTTCCACACTAATACAAGTGCAAAAGTGGGTTCCTGCACCAACACAAGTGCGAAAAGTGTTTTTTCAACACTAACAGAAGTGCGAAAAGTGGTTTTTCAACACTATCACAAGTGCAAAAAGTGTTTTTTCCACACTAATACAAGTGCAAAAGTGGTTTCCTGCACCAACACAAGTGCGAAAAGTGGTTTTTCAACATTAACACAAGTGCAAAAAGTGGTTTTTCAACACTATCACAACTGCAAAAAGTGTTTTTTCCACACTAATACAAGTGCAAAAGTGGTTTCCTGCACCAACACAAGTGCGAAAAGTGGTTTATCAACACTAACACAAGTGCAAAAAGTGGTTTTTCCACACTAATACAAGTGCAAAAGTGGTTTCCTGCACCAACACAAGTGCGAAAAGTGGTCTTTCAACACTAACACAAGTGCGAAAAGTGGTTTTTCAACACTATCACAAGTGCAAAAAGTGTTTTTTCCACACTAATACAAGTGCAGAAGTGGTTTCCTGCACCAACACAAGTGCGAAAAGTGGTTTTTCAACACTAACACAAGTGCGAAAAGTGGTTTTTCAACACTAACACAAGTGCGAAAAGTGGTTTTTCAACACTAACACAAGTGCGAAAAGTGGTTTTTCAACACTAACACAAGTGCGAAAAGTGTTTTTTCCACAGGAATACAAGTGCAAAAGTGGTTTCCTGCACCAACACACTTGCGAAAATTGGTTTTTCAACACTAACACAAGTGCGAAAAGTGGTTTTTCAACACTATCACAAGTGCAAAAAGTGTTTTTCCACACTAATACAAGTGCAAAAGTGGTTTCCTGCACCAACACAAGTGCGAAAAGTGGTTTTTCAACACTAACACAAGTGCGAAAAGTGGTTTTTCAACACTAACACAAGTGCGAAAAGTGGTTTTTCCACAATAATACAAGTGCAAAAGTGGTTTCCTGCACCAACACAAGTGCGAAAAGTGGTTTTTCAACACTAACACAAGTGCGAAAAGTGGTTTTTCAACACTATCACAAGTGCAAAAAGTGTTTTTTCCAAACTAATACAAGTGCAAAAGTGGTTTCCTGCACCAACACAAGTGCGAAAAGTGGTTTTTCAACACTAACACAAGTGCTAAAAGTAGTTTTTCAACACTATCACAAGTGCGAAAAGTGGTTTTTCCACACTAATATAAGTGCAAAAGTGGGTTCCTGCACCAACACAAGTGCGAAAAGTGGTTTTTCAACACTAACACAAGTGCGAAAAGTGGTTTTTCAACACTAACACAAGTGCGAAAAGTGGTTTTTCAACACTAACACAAGTGCGAAAAGTGTTTTTTCCACACTAATACAAGTGCAAAAGTGGTTTCCTGCACCAACACATGTGCGAAAAGTGGTTTTTCAACACTAACACAAGTGCGAAAAGTGGTTTTTCAACACTAACACAAGTGCGAAAAGTGGTTTTTCAACACTAACACAAGTGCGAAAAGTGGTTTTTCCACACTAATACAAGTGCAAAAGTGGTTTCCTGCACCAACACAAGTGCGAAAAGTGGTTTTTCAACACTAACACAAGTGCGAAAAGTGGTTTTTCAACACTATCACAAGTGCAAAAAGTGTTTTTTCCACACTAATACAAGTGCAAAAGTGGTTTCCTGCACCAACACAAGTGCGAAAAGTGGTTTTTCAACACTAACACAAGTGCGAAAAGTAGTTTTTCAACACTAACACAAGTGCGAAAAGTGGTTTTTCCACACTAATACAAGTGCAAAAGTGGGTTCCTGCACCAACACAAGTGCGAAAAGTGGTTTTTCAACACTAACACAAGTGCTAAAAGTGGTTTTTCAACACTATCACAAGTGCAAAAAGTGTTTTTTCCACACTAATACAAGTACAAAAGTGGTTTCCTGCACCAACACAAGTGCGAAAAGTGTTTTTTCAACACTAACAGAAGTGCGAAAAGTGGTTTTTCAACACTATCACAAGTGCAAAAAGTGTTTTTTCCACACTAATACAAGTGCAAAAGTGGTTTCCTGCACAAACACAAGTGCGAAAAGTGGTTTTTCAACATTAACACAAGTGCAAAAAGTGGTTTTTCAACACTAACACAAGTGCAAAAAGTGTTTTTTCCACACTAATACAAGTGCAAAAGTGGTTTCCTGCACCAACACAAGTGCGAAAAGTGGTTTATCAACACTAACACAAGTGCAAAAAGTGGTTTTTCCACACTAATACAAGTGCAAAAGTGGTTTCCTGCACCAACACAAGTGCGAAAAGTGGTTTTTCAACACTAACACAAGTGCAAAAAGTGGTTTTTCAACACTATCACAAGTGCAAAAAGTGTTTTTTCCACACTAATACAAGTGAAAAAGTGGTTTCCTGCACCAACACAAGTGCGAAAAGTGGTTTTTCAACACTAACACAAGTGCGAAAAGTGGTTTTTCAAGACTAACACAAGTGCGAAAAGTGGTTTTTCAACACTAACACAAGTGCGAAAAGTGTTTTTTCAACACTAACACAAGTGCGAAAAGTGTTTTTTCCACACTACTACAAGTGCAAAAGTGGTTTCCTGCACCAACACAAGTACGAAAAGTTGTTTTTCAACAATAACACAAGTGCGAAAAATGGTTTTTCAACACTAACACAAGTGCGAAAAGTGTTTTTTCCACACTAATACAAGTGCAAAAGTGGTTTCCTGCACCAATACAAGTGCGAAAAGTGGTTTTTCAACACTAACACAAGTGCGAAAAGTGGTTTTTCAACACTAACACAAGTGCGAAAAGTGGTTTTTCAACACTAACACAAGTGCTAAAAGTGGTTTTTCAACACTAACATAAGTGCGAAAAGTGGTTTTTCCACACTAATACAAGTGCAAAAGTGGTTTCCTGCACCAACACAAGTGCGAAAAGTGGTTTTTCAACACTAACACAAGTGCGAAAAGTGGTTTTTCAACACTATCACAAGTGCAAAAAGTGTTTTTTCCACACTAATACAAGTGCAAAAGTGGTTTCCTGCACCAACACAAGTGCGAAAAGTGGTTATTCAACACTAACACAAGTGCGAAAAGTGGTTTTTCAACACTAACACAAGTGCTAAAAGTAGTTTTTCAACACTATCACAAGTGCTAAAAGTGGTTTTTCCACACTAATATAAGTGCAAAAGTGGGTTCCTGCACCAACACAAGTGCGAAAAGTGGTTTTTCAACACTAACACAAGTGCGAAAAGTGGTTTTTCAACACTAACACAAGTGCGAAAAGTGGTTTTTCAACACTAACACAAGTGCGAAAAGTGTTTTTTCCACACTAATACAAGTGCAAAAGTGGTTTCCTGCACCAACACAAGTGCGAAAAGTGGTTTTTCAACACTAACACAAGTGCGAAAAGTGGTTTTTCAACACTATCACAAGTGCGAAAAGTGTTTTTTCCACACTAATACAAGTGCAAAAGTGGTTTCCTGCACCAATACAAGTGCGAAAAGTGGTTTTTCAACACTAACACAAGTGCGAAAAGTGGTTTTTCAACACTAACACAAGTGCGAAAAGTGGTTTTTCAACACTAACACAAGTGCGAAAAGTGGTTTTTCAACACTAACACAAGTGCGAAAAGTGGTTTTTCCACACTAATACAAGTGCAAAAGTGGTTTCCTGCACCAACACAAGTGCGAAAAGTGGTTTTTCAACACTAACACAAGTGCGAAAAGTGGTTTTTCAACACTATCACAAGTGCAAAAAGTGTTTTTTCCACACTAATACAAGTGCAAAAGTGGTTTCCTGCACCAACACAAGTGCGAAAAGTGGTTTTTCAACACTAACACAAGTGCGAAAAGTGGTTTTCAACACTAACACAAGTGCGAAAAGTGGTTTTTCCACACTAATACAAGTGCAAAAGTGGGTTCCTGCACCAACACAAGTGCGAAAAGTGTTTTTTCAACACTAACAGAAGTGCGAAAAGTGGTTTTTCAACACTATCACAAGTGCAAAAAGTGTTTTTTCCACACTAATACAAGTGCAAAAGTGGTTTCCTGCACCAACACAAGTGCGAAAAGTGGTTTTTCAACATTAACACAAGTGCAAAAAGTGGTTTTTCAACACTATCACAACTGCAAAAAGTGTTTTTTCCACACTAATACAAGTGCAAAAGTGGTTTCCTGCACCAACACAAGTGCGAAAAGTGGTTTATCAACACTAACACAAGTGCAAAAAGTGGTTTTTCCACACTAATACAAGTGCAAAAGTGGTTTCCTGCACCAACACAAGTGCGAAAAGTGGTCTTTCAACACTAACACAAGTGCGAAAAGTGGTTTTTCAACACTATCACAAGTGCAAAAAGTGTTTTTTCCACACTAATACAAGTGCAGAAGTGGTTTCCTGCACCAACACAAGTGCGAAAAGTGGTTTTTCAACACTAACACAAGTGCGAAAAGTGGTTTTTCAACACTAACACAAGTGCGAAAAGTGGTTTTTCAACACTAACACAAGTGCGAAAAGTGGTTTTTCAACACTAACACAAGTGCGAAAAGTGTTTTTTCCACAGGAATACAAGTGCAAAAGTGGTTTCCTGCACCAACACACTTGCGAAAATTGGTTTTTCAACACTAACACAAGTGCGAAAAGTGGTTTTTCAACACTATCACAAGTGCAAAAAGTGTTTTTCCACACTAATACAAGTGCAAAAGTGGTTTCCTGCACCAACACAAGTGCGAAAAGTGGTTTTTCAACACTAACACAAGTGCGAAAAGTGGTTTTTCAACACTAACACAAGTGCGAAAAGTGGTTTTTCCACAATAATACAAGTGCAAAAGTGGTTTCCTGCACCAACACAAGTGCGAAAAGTGGTTTTTCAACACTAACACAAGTGCGAAAAGTGGTTTTTCAACACTATCACAAGTGCAAAAAGTGTTTTTTCCAAACTAATACAAGTGCAAAAGTGGTTTCCTGCACCAACACAAGTGCGAAAAGTGGTTTTTCAACACTAACACAAGTGCTAAAAGTAGTTTTTCAACACTATCACAAGTGCGAAAAGTGGTTTTTCCACACTAATATAAGTGCAAAAGTGGGTTCCTGCACCAACACAAGTGCGAAAAGTGGTTTTTCAACACTAACACAAGTGCGAAAAGTGGTTTTTCAACACTAACACAAGTGCGAAAAGTGGTTTTTCAACACTAACACAAGTGCGAAAAGTGTTTTTTCCACACTAATACAAGTGCAAAAGTGGTTTCCTGCACCAACACATGTGCGAAAAGTGGTTTTTCAACACTAACACAAGTGCGAAAAGTGGTTTTTCAACACTAACACAAGTGCGAAAAGTGGTTTTTCAACACTAACACAAGTGCGAAAAGTGGTTTTTCCACACTAATACAAGTGCAAAAGTGGTTTCCTGCACCAACACAAGTGCGAAAAGTGGTTTTTCAACACTAACACAAGTGCGAAAAGTCGTTTTTCAACACTATCACAAGTGCAAAAAGTGTTTTTTCCACACTAATACAAGTGCAAAAGTGGTTTCCTGCACCAACACAAGTGCGAAAAGTGGTTTTTCAACACTAACACAAGTGCGAAAAGTAGTTTTTCAACACTAACACAAGTGCGAAAAGTGGTTTTTCCACACTAATACAAGTGCAAAAGTGGGTTCCTGCACCAACACAAGTGCGAAAAGTGGTTTTTCAACACTAACACAAGTGCTAAAAGTGGTTTTTCAACACTATCACAAGTGCAAAAAGTGTTTTTTCCACACTAATACAAGTACAAAAGTGGTTTCCTGCACCAACACAAGTGCGAAAAGTGTTTTTTCAACACTAACAGAAGTGCGAAAAGTGGTTTTTCAACACTATCACAAGTGCAAAAAGTGTTTTTTCCACACTAATACAAGTGCAAAAGTGGTTTCCTGCACAAACACAAGTGCGAAAAGTGGTTTTTCAACATTAACACAAGTGCAAAAAGTGGTTTTTCAACACTAACACAAGTGCAAAAAGTGTTTTTTCCACACTAATACAAGTGCAAAAGTGGTTTCCTGCACCAACACAAGTGCGAAAAGTGGTTTATCAACACTAACACAAGTGCAAAAAGTGGTTTTTCCACACTAATACAAGTGCAAAAGTGGTTTCCTGCACCAACACAAGTGCGAAAAGTGGTTTTTCAACACTAACACAAGTGCAAAAAGTGGTTTTTCAACACTATCACAAGTGCAAAAAGTGTTTTTTCCACACTAATACAAGTGAAAAAGTGGTTTCCTGCACCAACACAAGTGCGAAAAGTGGTTTTTCAACACTAACACAAGTGCGAAAAGTGGTTTTTCAAGACTAACACAAGTGCGAAAAGTGGTTTTTCAACACTAACACAAGTGCGAAAAGTGTTTTTTCAACACTAACACAAGTGCGAAAAGTGTTTTTTCCACACTACTACAAGTGCAAAAGTGGTTTCCTGCACCAACACAAGTACGAAAAGTTGTTTTTCAACAATAACACAAGTGCGAAAAATGGTTTTTCAACACTAACACAAGTGCGAAAAGTGTTTTTTCCACACTAATACAAGTGCAAAAGTGGTTTCCTGCACCAATACAAGTGCGAAAAGTGGTTTTTCAACACTAACACAAGTGCGAAAAGTGGTTTTTCAACACTAACACAAGTGCGAAAAGTGGTTTTTCAACACTAACACAAGTGCTAAAAGTGGTTTTTCAACACTAACATAAGTGCGAAAAGTGGTTTTTCCACACTAATACAAGTGCAAAAGTGGTTTCCTGCACCAACACAAGTGCGAAAAGTGGTTTTTCAACACTAACACAAGTGCGAAAAGTGGTTTTTCAACACTATCACAAGTGCAAAAAGTGTTTTTTCCACACTAATACAAGTGCAAAAGTGGTTTCCTGCACCAACACAAGTGCGAAAAGTGGTTATTCAACACTAACACAAGTGCGAAAAGTGGTTTTTCAACACTAACACAAGTGCTAAAAGTAGTTTTTCAACACTATCACAAGTGCTAAAAGTGGTTTTTCCACACTAATATAAGTGCAAAAGTGGGTTCCTGCACCAACACAAGTGCGAAAAGTGGTTTTTCAACACTAACACAAGTGCGAAAAGTGGTTTTTCAACACTAACACAAGTGCGAAAAGTGGTTTTTCAACACTAACACAAGTGCGAAAAGTGTTTTTTCCACACTAATACAAGTGCAAAAGTGGTTTCCTGCACCAACACATGTGCGAAAAGTGGTTTTTCAACACTAACACAAGTGCGAAAAGTGGTTTTTCAACACTAACACAAGTGCGAAAAGTGGTTTTTCAACACTAACACAAGTGCGAAAAGTGGTTTTTCCACACTAATACAAGTGCAAAAGTGGTTTCCTGCACCAACACAAGTGCGAAAAGTGGTTTTTCAACACTAACACAAGTGCGAAAAGTGGTTTTTCAACACTATCACAAGTGCAAAAAGTGTTTTTTCCACACTAATACAAGTGCAAAAGTGGTTTCCTGCACCAACACAAGTGCGAAAAGTGGTTTTTCAACACTAACACAAGTGCGAAATGTAGTTTTTCAACACTAACACAAGTGCGAAAAGTGGTTTTTCCACACTAATACAAGTGCAAAAGTGGGTTCCTGCACCAACACAAGTGCGAAAAGTGGTTTTTCAACACTAACACAAGTGCGAAAAGTGGTTTTTCAACACTATCACAAGTGCAAAAAGTGTTTTTCCACACTAATACAAGTACAAAAGTGGTTTCCTGCACCAACACAAGTGCGAAAAGTGGTTTTTCAACACTAACACAAGTGCGAAAAGTGGTTTCCTGCACCAACACAAGTGCGAAAAGTGGTTTTTCAACACTAACACAAGTGTGAAAAGTGGTTTTTCAACACTATCACAAGTGCAAAAAGTGTTTTTCCATACTAATACAAGTGCAAAAGTGGTTTCCTGCACCAACACAAGTGCGAAAAGTGGTTTTTCAACACTAACACAAGTGCTAAAAGTTGTTTTTCAACACTATCACAAGTGCAAAAAGTGTTTTTTCCACACTAATACAAGTGCAAAAGTGGTTTCCTGCACCAACACAAGTGCTAAAAGTGGTTTTTCAACACTAACACAAGTGCGAAAAGTGGTTTTTCAACACTATCACAAGTGCAAAAAGTGTTTTTTCCACACTAATACAAGTGCAAAAGTGGTTTCCTGCACCAACACAAGTGCGAAAAGTGGTTTTTCAACACTAACACAAGTGCGAAAAGTGGTTTTTCAACACTAACACAAGTGCGAAAAGTGGTTTTTCCACACTAATACAAGTGCAAAAGTGGTTTCCTGCACAAACACAAGTGCGAAAAGTGGTTTTTCAACACTAACACAAGTGCGAAAAGTGGTTTTTCAACACTATCACAAGTGCAAAAAGTGTTTTTTCCACACTAATACAAGTGCAAAAGTGGTTTCCTGCACCAACACAAGTGCAAAAAGTGGTTTGTCAACACTAACACAAGTGCGAAAAGTGGTTTTTCAACACTAACACAAGTGCAAAAAGTGTTTTTTCCACACTAATACAAGTGCAAAAGTGGTTTCCTGCACCAACACAAGTGCGAAAAGTGGTTTTTCAACACTAACACAAGTGCGAAAAGTGGTTTTTCAACACTAACACAAGTGCGAAAAGTGGTTTTTCAACACTAACACAAGTGCGAAAAGTGGTTTTTCAACACTAACACAAGTGCGAAAAGTGGTTTTTCCAAACTAATACAAGTGCAAAAGTGGTTTCCTGCACCAACACAAGTGCGAAAAGTGGTTTTTCAACACTAACACAAGTGCGAAAAGTGGTTTTTCAACACTATCACAAGTGCAAAAAGTGTTTTTTCCACACTAATACAAGTGCAAAAGTGGTTTCCTGCACCAACACAAGTGCGAAAAGTGGTTTTTCAACACTAACACAAGTGCGAAAAGTGGTTTTTCAACACTAACACAAGTGCGAAAAGTGGTTTTTCCACACTAATACAAGTGCAAAAGTGGGTTCCTGCACCAACACAAGTGCGAAAAGTGTTTTTTCAACACTAACAGAAGTGCGAAAAGTGGTTTTTCAACACTATCACAAGTGCAAAAAGTGTTTTTTCCACACTAATACAAGCGCAAAAGTGGTTTCCTGCACCAACACAAGTGCGAAAAGTGGTTTTTCAACATTAACACAAGTGCAAAAAGTGGTTTTTCAACACTATCACAAGTGCAAAAAGTGTTTTTCCACACTAATACAAGTGCAAAAGTGGTTTCCTGCACCAACACAAGTGCGAAAAGTGGTTTATCAACACTAACACAAGTGCAAAAAGTGGTTTTTCCACACTAATACAAGTGCAAAAGTGGTTTCCTGCACCAACACAAGTGTGAAAAGTGGTTTTTCAACACTAACACAAGTGCAAAAAGTGGTTTTTCAACACTATCACAAGTGCAAAAAGTGTTTTTTCCACACTAATACAAGTGAAAAAGTGGTTTCCTGCACCAACACAAGTGCGAAAAGTGGTTTTTCAACACTAACACAAGTGCGAAAAGTGGTTTTTCAAGACTAACACAAGTGCGAAAAGTGGTTTTTCAACACTAACACAAGTGCGATAAGTGTTTTTTCAACACTAACACAAGTGCGAAAAGTGTTTTTTCCACACTACTACAAGTGCAAAAGTGGTTTCCTGCACCAACACAAGTGCGAAAAGTTGTTTTTCAACAATAACACAAGTGCGAAAAATGGTTTTTCAACACTAACACAAGTGCGAAAAGTGTTTTTTCCACACTAATACAAGTGCAAAAGTGGTTTCCTGCACCAATACAAGTGCGAAAAGTGGTTTTTCAACACTAACACAAGTGCGAAAAGTGGTTTTTCAACACTAACACAAGTGCGAAAAGTGGTTTTTCAACACTAACACAAGTGCGAAAAGTGGTTTTTCAACACTAACACAAGTGCGAAAAGTGGTTTTTCCACCCTAATACAAGTGCAAAAGTGGTTTCCTGCACCAACACAAGTGCGAAAAGTGGTTTTTCAACACTAACACAAGTGCGAAAAGTGGTTTTTCAACACTATCACAAGTGCAAAAAGTGTTTTTTCCACACTAATACAAGTGCAAAAGTGGTTTCCTGCACCAACACAAGTGCGAAAAGTGGTTTTTCAACACTAACACATGTGCGAAAAGTGGTTTTCAACACTAACACAAGTGCGAAAAGTGGTTTTTCCACACTAATACAAGTGCAAAAGTGGGTTCCTGCACCAACACAAGTGCGAAAAGTGTTTTTTCAACACTAACAGAAGTGCGAAAAGTGGTTTTTCAACACTATCACAAGTGCAAAAAGTGTTTTTTCCACACTAATACAAGTGCAAAAGTGGTTTCCTGCACCAACACAAGTGCGAAAAGTGGTTTTTCAACATTAACACAAGTGCAAAAAGTGGTTTTTCAACACTATCACAACTGCAAAAAGTGTTTTTTCCACACTAATACAAGTGCAAAAGTGGTTTCCTGCACCAACACAAGTGCGAAAAGTGGTTTATCAACACTAACACAAGTGCAAAAAGTGGTTTTTCCACACTAATACAAGTGCAAAAGTGGTTTCCTGCACCAACACAAGTGCGAAAAGTGGTCTTTCAACACTAACACAAGTGCGAAAAGTGGTTTTTCAACACTATCACAAGTGCAAAAAGTGTTTTTTCCACACTAATACAAGTGCAGAAGTGGTTTCCTGCACCAACACAAGTGCGAAAAGTGGTTTTTCAACACTAACACAAGTGCGAAAAGTGGTTTTTCAACACTAACACAAGTGCGAAAAGTGGTTTTTCAACACTAACACAAGTGCGAAAAGTGGTTTTTCAACACTAACACAAGTGCGAAAAGTGTTTTTTCCACGGGAATACAAGTGCAAAAGTGGTTTCCTGCACCAACACACTTGCGAAAATTGGTTTTTCAACACTAACACATGTGCGAAAAGTGGTTTTTCAACACTATCACAAGTGCAAAAAGTGTTTTTCCACACTAATACAAGTGCAAAAGTGGTTTCCTGCACCAACACAAGTGCGAAAAGTGGTTTTTCAACACTAACACAAGTGCGAAAAGTGGTTTTTCAACACTAACACAAGTGCGAAAAGTGGTTTTTCCACAATAATACAAGTGCAAAAGTGGTTTCCTGCACCAACACAAGTGCGAAAAGTGGTTTTTCAACACTAACACAAGTGCGAAAAGTGGTTTTTCAACACTATCACAAGTGCAAAAAGTGTTTTTTCCAAACTAATACAAGTGCAAAAGTGGTTTCCTGCACCAACACAAGTGCGAAAAGTGGTTTTTCAACACTAACACAAGTGCTAAAAGTAGTTTTTCAACACTATCACAAGTGCGAAAAGTGGTTTTTCCACACTAATATAAGTGCAAAAGTGGGTTCCTGCACCAACACAAGTGCGAAAAGTGGTTTTTCAACACTAACACAAGTGCGAAAAGTGGTTTTTCAACACTAACACAAGTGCGAAAAGTGGTTTTTCAACACTAACACAAGTGCGAAAAGTGTTTTTTCCACACTAATACAAGTGCAAAAGTGGTTTCCTGCACCAACACATGTGCGAAAAGTGGTTTTTCAACACTAACACAAGTGCGAAAAGTGGTTTTTCAACACTAACACAAGTGCGAAAAGTGGTTTTTCAACACTAACACAAGTGCGAAAAGTGGTTTTTCCACACTAATACAAGTGCAAAAGTGGTTTCCTGCACCAACACAAGTGCGAAAAGTGGTTTTTCAACACTAACACAAGTGCGAAAAGTGGTTTTTCAACACTATCACAAGTGCAAAAAGTGTTTTTTCCACACTAATACAAGTGCAAAAGTGGTTTCCTGCACCAACACAAGTGCGAAAAGTGGTTTTTCCACACTAATACAAGTGCAAAAGTGGTTTCCTGCACCAACACAAGTGCGAAAAGTGGTTTTTCAACACTAACACAAGTGCGAAAAGTGGTTTTTCAACACTATCACAAGTGCAAAAAGTGTTTTTTCCATACTAATACAAGTGCAAAAGTGGTTTCCTGCACCAACACAAGTGCGAAAAGTGGTTTTTCAACACTAACACAAGTGCGAAAAGTGGTTTTTTAACACTAACACAAGTGCAAAAAGTGTTTTTTCCACAGTAATACAAGTGCAAAAGTGGTTTCCTGCACCAATACAAGTGCAAAAGTGGTTTCCTGCACCAACACAAGTGCGAAAAGTGGTTTTTCAACACTAACACAAGTGCGAAAAGTGGTTTTTCAACACTAACACAAGTGCAAAAAGTGTTTTTTCCACACTAATACAAGTGCAAAAGTGGTTTCCTGCACCAACACAAGTGCGAAAAGTGGTTTTTCAACACTAGCACAAGTGCGAAAAGTGGTTTTTCAACACTAACACAAGTACGAAAAGTGGTTTTTCAACACTATCACAAGTGCAAAAAGTGTTTTTTCCACACTAATACAAGTGCAAAAGTGGTTTCCTGCACCAACACAAGTGCGAAAAGTGGTTTTTCAACACTAACACAAGTGCGAAAAGTGGTTTTTCAACACTAACACAAGTGCGAAAAGTGGTTTTTCCACACTAATACAAGTGCAAAAGTGGTTTCCTGCACCAACACAAGTGCGAAAAGTGGTTTTTCAACACTAACACATGTGCGAAAAGTGGTTTTCAACACTAACACAAGTGCGAAAAGTGGTTTTTCCACACTAATACAAGTGCAAAAGTGGGTTCCTGCACCAACACAAGTGCGAAAAGTGTTTTTTCAACACTAACAGAAGTGCGAAAAGTGGTTTTTCAACACTATCACAAGTGCAAAAAGTGTTTTTTCCACACTAATACAAGTGCAAAAGTGGTTTCCTGCACCAACACAAGTGCGAAAAGTGGTTTTTCAACATTAACACAAGTGCAAAAAGTGGTTTTTCAACACTATCACAACTGCAAAAAGTGTTTTTTCCACACTAATACAAGTGCAAAAGTGGTTTCCTGCACCAACACAAGTGCGAAAAGTGGTTTATCAACACTAACACAAGTGCAAAAAGTGGTTTTTCCACACTAATACAAGTGCAAAAGTGGTTTCCTGCACCAACACAAGTGCGAAAAGTGGTCTTTCAACACTAACACAAGTGCGAAAAGTGGTTTTTCAACACTATCACAAGTGCAAAAAGTGTTTTTTCCACACTAATACAAGTGCAGAAGTGGTTTCCTGCACCAACACAAGTGCGAAAAGTGGTTTTTCAACACTAACACAAGTGCGAAAAGTGGTTTTTCAACACTAACACAAGTGCGAAAAGTGGTTTTTCAACACTAACACAAGTGCGAAAAGTGGTTTTTCAACACTAACACAAGTGCGAAAAGTGTTTTTTCCACGGGAATACAAGTGCAAAAGTGGTTTCCTGCACCAACACACTTGCGAAAATTGGTTTTTCAACACTAACACATGTGCGAAAAGTGGTTTTTCAACACTATCACAAGTGCAAAAAGTGTTTTTCCACACTAATACAAGTGCAAAAGTGGTTTCCTGCACCAACACAAGTGCGAAAAGTGGTTTTTCAACACTAACACAAGTGCGAAAAGTGGTTTTTCAACACTAACACAAGTGCGAAAAGTGGTTTTTCCACAATAATACAAGTGCAAAAGTGGTTTCCTGCACCAACACAAGTGCGAAAAGTGGTTTTTCAACACTAACACAAGTGCGAAAAGTGGTTTTTCAAGACTAACACAAGTGCGAAAAGTGGTTTTTCAACACTAACACAAGTGCGAAAAGTGTTTTTTCAACACTAACACAAGTGCGAAAAGTGTTTTTTCCACACTACTACAAGTGCAAAAGTGGTTTCCTGCACCAACACAAGTGCGAAAAGTTGTTTTTCAACAATAACACAAGTGCGAAAAATGGTTTTTCAACACTAACACAAGTGCGAAAAGTGTTTTTTCCACACTAATACAAGTGCAAAAGTGGTTTCCTGCACCAATACAAGTGCGAAAAGTGGTTTTTCAACACTAACACAAGTGCAAAAAGTGGTTTTTCAACACTAACACAAGTGCGAAAAGTGGTTTTTCAACACTAACACAAGTGCGAAAAGTGGTTTTTCAACACTAACATAAGTGCGAAAAGTGGTTTTTCCACACTAATACAAGTGCAAAAGTGGTTTCCTGCACCAACACAAGTGCGAAAAGTGGTTTTTCAACACTAACACAAGTGCGAAAAGTGGTTTTTCAACACTATCACAAGTGCAAAAAGTGTTTTTTCCACACTAATACAAGTGCAAAAGTGGTTTCCTGCACCAACACAAGTGCGAAAAGTGGTTTTTCAACACTAACACAAGTGCGAAAAGTGGTTTTCAACACTAACACAAGTGCGAAAAGTGGTTTTTCCACACAATACAAGTGCAAAAGTGGGTTCCTGCACCAACACAAGTGCGAAAAGTGTTTTTTCAACACTAACAGAAGTGCGAAAAGTGGTTTTTCAACACTATCACAAGTGCAAAAAGTGTTTTTTCCACACTAATACAAGTGCAAAAGTGGTTTCCTGCACCAACACAAGTGCGAAAAGTGGTTTTTCAACATTAACACAAGTGCAAAAAGTGGTTTTTCAACACTATCACAACTGCAAAAAGTGTTTTTTCCACACTAATACAAGTGCAAAAGTGGTTTCCTGCACCAACACAAGTGCGAAAAGTGGTTTATCAACACTAACACAAGTGCAAAAAGTGGTTTTTCCACACTAATACAAGTGCAAAAGTGGTTTCCTGCACCAACACAAGTGCGAAAAGTGGTCTTTCAACACTAACACAAGTGCGAAAAGTGGTTTTTCAACACTATCACAAGTGCAAAAAGTGTTTTTTCCACACTAATACAAGTGCAGAAGTGGTTTCCTGCACCAACACAAGTGCGAAAAGTGGTTTTTCAACACTAACACAAGTGCGAAAAGTGGTTTTTCAACACTAACACAAGTGCGAAAAGTGGTTTTTCAACACTAACACAAGTGCGAAAAGTGGTTTTTCAACACTAACACAAGTGCGAAAAGTGTTTTTTCCACAGGAATACAAGTGCAAAAGTGGTTTCCTGCACCAACACACTTGCGAAAATTGGTTTTTCAACACTAACACAAGTGCGAAAAGTGGTTTTTCAACACTATCACAAGTGCAAAAAGTGTTTTTCCACACTAATACAAGTGCAAAAGTGGTTTCCTGCACCAATACAAGTGCGAAAAGTGGTTTTTCAACACTAACACAAGTGCGAAAAGTGGTTTTTCAACACTAACACAAGTGCGAAAAGTGGTTTTTCAACACTAACACAAGTGCGAAAAGTGGTTTTTCAACACTAACACAAGTGCGAAAAGTGGTTTTTCCACACTAATACAAGTGCAAAAGTGGTTTCCTGCACCAACACAAGTGCGAAAAGTGGTTTTTCAACACTAACACAAGTGCGAAAAGTGGTTTTTCAACACTATCACAAGTGCAAAAAGTGTTTTTTCCACACTAATACAAGTGCAAAAGTGGTTTCCTGCACCAACACAAGTGCGAAAAGTGGTTTTTCAACATTAACACAAGTGCAAAAAGTGGTTTTTCAACACTATCACAACTGCAAAAAGTGTTTTTTCAACACTAACACAAGTGCGAAAAGTGGTTTTTCAACACTAACACAAGTGCGAAAAGTGGTTTTTCAACACTAACACAAGTGCGAAAAGTGTTTTTTCCACACTAATACAAGTGCAAAAGTGGTTTCCTGCACCAACACATGTGCGAAAAGTGGTTTTTCAACACTAACACAAGTGCGAAAAGTGGTTTTTCAACACTAACACAAGTGCGAAAAGTGGTTTTTCAACACTAACACAAGTGCGAAAAGTGGTTTTTCCACACTAATACAAGTGCAAAAGTGGTTTCCTGCACCAACACAAGTGCGAAAAGTGGTTTTTCAACACTAACACAAGTGCGAAAAGTGGTTTTTCAACACTATCACAAGTGCAAAAAGTGTTTTTTCCACACTAATACAAGTGCAAAAGTGGTTTCCTGCACCAACACAAGTGCGAAAAGTGGTTTTTCAACACTAACACAAGTGCGAAAAGTAGTTTTTCAACACTAACACAAGTGCGAAAAGTGGTTTTTCCACACTAATACAAGTGCAAAAGTGGGTTCCTGCACCAACACAAGTGCGAAAAGTGGTTTTTCAACACTAACACAAGTGCGAAAAGTGGTTTTTCAACACTATCACAAGTGCAAAAAGTGTTTTTCCACACTAATACAAGTACAAAAGTGGTTTCCTGCACCAACACAAGTGCGAAAAGTGGTTTTTCAACACTAACACAAGTGCGAAAAGTGGTTTTTCAACACTAACACAAGTGCGAAAAGTGGTTTTTCAACACTAACACAAGTGCGAAAAGTAGTTTTTCAACACTAACACAAGTGCGAAAAGTGGTTTTTCCACACTAATACAAGTGCAAAAGTGGGTTCCTGCACCAACACAAGTGCGAAAAGTGGTTTTTCAACACTAACACAAGTGCGAAAAGTGGTTTTTCAACACTATCACAAGTGCAAAAAGTGTTTTTCCACACTAATACAAGTGCAGAAGTGGTTTCCTGCACCAACACAAGTGCGAAAAGTGGTTTTTCAACACTAACACAAGTGCGAAAAGTGGTTTTTCAACACTAACACAAGTGCGAAAAGTGGTTTTTCAACACTAACACAAGTGCGAAAAGTGGTTTTTCAACACTAACACAAGTGCGAAAAGTGTTTTTTCCACGGGAATACAAGTGCAAAAGTGGTTTCCTGCACCAACACACTTGCGAAAATTGGTTTTTCAACACTAACACATGTGCGAAAAGTGGTTTTTCAACACTATCACAAGTGCAAAAAGTGTTTTTCCACACTAATACAAGTGCAAAAGTGGTTTCCTGCACCAACACAAGTGCGAAAAGTGGTTTTTCAACACTAACACAAGTGCGAAAAGTGGTTTTTCAACACTAACACAAGTGCGAAAAGTGGTTTTTCCACAATAATACAAGTGCAAAAGTGGTTTCCTGCACCAACACAAGTGCGAAAAGTGGTTTTTCAACACTAACACAAGTGCGAAAAGTGGTTTTTCAAGACTAACACAAGTGCGAAAAGTGGTTTTTCAACACTAACACAAGTGCGAAAAGTGTTTTTTCAACACTAACACAAGTGCGAAAAGTGTTTTTTCCACACTACTACAAGTGCAAAAGTGGTTTCCTGCACCAACACAAGTGCGAAAAGTTGTTTTTCAACAATAACACAAGTGCGAAAAATGGTTTTTCAACACTAACACAAGTGCGAAAAGTGTTTTTTCCACACTAATACAAGTGCAAAAGTGGTTTCCTGCACCAATACAAGTGCGAAAAGTGGTTTTTCAACACTAACACAAGTGCAAAAAGTGGTTTTTCAACACTAACACAAGTGCGAAAAGTGGTTTTTCAACACTAACACAAGTGCGAAAAGTGGTTTTTCAACACTAACATAAGTGCGAAAAGTGGTTTTTCCACACTAATACAAGTGCAAAAGTGGTTTCCTGCACCAACACAAGTGCGAAAAGTGGTTTTTCAACACTAACACAAGTGCGAAAAGTGGTTTTTCAACACTATCACAAGTGCAAAAAGTGTTTTTTCCACACTAATACAAGTGCAAAAGTGGTTTCCTGCACCAACACAAGTGCGAAAAGTGGTTTTTCAACACTAACACAAGTGCGAAAAGTGGTTTTCAACACTAACACAAGTGCGAAAAGTGGTTTTTCCACACAATACAAGTGCAAAAGTGGGTTCCTGCACCAACACAAGTGCGAAAAGTGTTTTTTCAACACTAACAGAAGTGCGAAAAGTGGTTTTTCAACACTATCACAAGTGCAAAAAGTGTTTTTTCCACACTAATACAAGTGCAAAAGTGGTTTCCTGCACCAACACAAGTGCGAAAAGTGGTTTTTCAACATTAACACAAGTGCAAAAAGTGGTTTTTCAACACTATCACAACTGCAAAAAGTGTTTTTTCCACACTAATACAAGTGCAAAAGTGGTTTCCTGCACCAACACAAGTGCGAAAAGTGGTTTATCAACACTAACACAAGTGCAAAAAGTGGTTTTTCCACACTAATACAAGTGCAAAAGTGGTTTCCTGCACCAACACAAGTGCGAAAAGTGGTCTTTCAACACTAACACAAGTGCGAAAAGTGGTTTTTCAACACTATCACAAGTGCAAAAAGTGTTTTTTCCACACTAATACAAGTGCAGAAGTGGTTTCCTGCACCAACACAAGTGCGAAAAGTGGTTTTTCAACACTAACACAAGTGCGAAAAGTGGTTTTTCAACACTAACACAAGTGCGAAAAGTGGTTTTTCAACACTAACACAAGTGCGAAAAGTGGTTTTTCAACACTAACACAAGTGCGAAAAGTGTTTTTTCCACAGGAATACAAGTGCAAAAGTGGTTTCCTGCACCAACACACTTGCGAAAATTGGTTTTTCAACACTAACACAAGTGCGAAAAGTGGTTTTTCAACACTATCACAAGTGCAAAAAGTGTTTTTCCACACTAATACAAGTGCAAAAGTGGTTTCCTGCACCAATACAAGTGCGAAAAGTGGTTTTTCAACACTAACACAAGTGCGAAAAGTGGTTTTTCAACACTAACACAAGTGCGAAAAGTGGTTTTTCAACACTAACACAAGTGCGAAAAGTGGTTTTTCAACACTAACACAAGTGCGAAAAGTGGTTTTTCCACACTAATACAAGTGCAAAAGTGGTTTCCTGCACCAACACAAGTGCGAAAAGTGGTTTTTCAACAATAACACAAGTGCGAAAAATGGTTTTTCAACACTAACACAAGTGCGAAAAGTGTTTTTTCCACACTAATACAAGTGCAAAAGTGGTTTCCTGCACCAATACAAGTGCGAAAAGTGGTTTTTCAACACTAACACAAGTGCAAAAAGTGGTTTTTCAACACTAACACAAGTGCGAAAAGTGGTTTTTCAACACTAACACAAGTGCGAAAAGTGGTTTTTCAACACTAACATAAGTGCGAAAAGTGGTTTTTCCACACTAATACAAGTGCAAAAGTGGTTTCCTGCACCAACACAAGTGCGAAAAGTGGTTTTTCAACACTAACACAAGTGCGAAAAGTGGTTTTTCAACACTATCACAAGTGCAAAAAGTGTTTTTTCCACACTAATACAAGTGCAAAAGTGGTTTCCTGCACCAACACAAGTGCGAAAAGTGGTTTTTCAACACTAACACAAGTGCGAAAAGTGGTTTTCAACACTAACACAAGTGCGAAAAGTGGTTTTTCCACACAATACAAGTGCAAAAGTGGGTTCCTGCACCAACACAAGTGCGAAAAGTGTTTTTTCAACACTAACAGAAGTGCGAAAAGTGGTTTTTCAACACTATCACAAGTGCAAAAAGTGTTTTTTCCACACTAATACAAGTGCAAAAGTGGTTTCCTGCACCAACACAAGTGCGAAAAGTGGTTTTTCAACATTAACACAAGTGCAAAAAGTGGTTTTTCAACACTATCACAACTGCAAAAAGTGTTTTTTCCACACTAATACAAGTGCAAAAGTGGTTTCCTGCACCAACACAAGTGCGAAAAGTGGTTTATCAACACTAACACAAGTGCAAAAAGTGGTTTTTCCACACTAATACAAGTGCAAAAGTGGTTTCCTGCACCAACACAAGTGCGAAAAGTGGTCTTTCAACACTAACACAAGTGCGAAAAGTGGTTTTTCAACACTATCACAAGTGCAAAAAGTGTTTTTTCCACACTAATACAAGTGCAGAAGTGGTTTCCTGCACCAACACAAGTGCGAAAAGTGGTTTTTCAACACTAACACAAGTGCGAAAAGTGGTTTTTCAACACTAACACAAGTGCGAAAAGTGGTTTTTCAACACTAACACAAGTGCGAAAAGTGGTTTTTCAACACTAACACAAGTGCGAAAAGTGTTTTTTCCACAGGAATACAAGTGCAAAAGTGGTTTCCTGCACCAACACACTTGCGAAAATTGGTTTTTCAACACTAACACAAGTGCGAAAAGTGGTTTTTCAACACTATCACAAGTGCAAAAAGTGTTTTTCCACACTAATACAAGTGCAAAAGTGGTTTCCTGCACCAATACAAGTGCGAAAAGTGGTTTTTCAACACTAACACAAGTGCGAAAAGTGGTTTTTCAACACTAACACAAGTGCGAAAAGTGGTTTTTCAACACTAACACAAGTGCGAAAAGTGGTTTTTCAACACTAACACAAGTGCGAAAAGTGGTTTTTCCACACTAATACAAGTGCAAAAGTGGTTTCCTGCACCAACACAAGTGCGAAAAGTGGTTTTTCAACACTAACACAAGTGCGAAAAGTGGTTTTTCAACACTATCACAAGTGCA
Organism: Myxine glutinosa; assembly: GCF_964187855.1. NCBI lineage: Eukaryota > Metazoa > Chordata > Myxini > Myxiniformes > Myxinidae > Myxine > Myxine glutinosa. The sequence continues at coordinate 7,766 of NW_027617236.1, read as the reverse complement.
AAAAGTGTTTTTTCCACACTAATACAAGTGCAAAAGTGGTTTCCTGCACCAACACAAGTGCGAAAAGTGGTTTTTCAACATTAACACAAGTGCAAAAAGTGGTTTTTCAACACTATCACAACTGCAAAAAGTGTTTTTTCAACACTAACACAAGTGCGAAAAGTGGTTTTTCAACACTAACACAAGTGCGAAAAGTGGTTTTTCAACACTAACACAAGTGCGAAAAGTGTTTTTTCCACACTAATACAAGTGCAAAAGTGGTTTCCTGCACCAACACATGTGCGAAAAGTGGTTTTTCAACACTAACACAAGTGCGAAAAGTGGTTTTTCAACACTAACACAAGTGCGAAAAGTGGTTTTTCAACACTAACACAAGTGCGAAAAGTGGTTTTTCCACACTAATACAAGTGCAAAAGTGGTTTCCTGCACCAACACAAGTGCGAAAAGTGGTTTTTCAACACTAACACAAGTGCGAAAAGTGGTTTTTCAACACTATCACAAGTGCAAAAAGTGTTTTTTCCACACTAATACAAGTGCAAAAGTGGTTTCCTGCACCAACACAAGTGCGAAAAGTGGTTTTTCAACACTAACACAAGTGCGAAAAGTAGTTTTTCAACACTAACACAAGTGCGAAAAGTGGTTTTTCCACACTAATACAAGTGCAAAAGTGGGTTCCTGCACCAACACAAGTGCGAAAAGTGGTTTTTCAACACTAACACAAGTGCGAAAAGTGGTTTTTCAACACTATCACAAGTGCAAAAAGTGTTTTTCCACACTAATACAAGTACAAAAGTGGTTTCCTGCACCAACACAAGTGCGAAAAGTGGTTTTTCAACACTAACACAAGTGCGAAAAGTGGTTTCCTGCACCAACACAAGTGCGAAAAGTGGTTTTTCAACACTAACACAAGTGTGAAAAGTGGTTTTTCAACACTATCACAAGTGCAAAAAGTGTTTTTCCATACTAATACAAGTGCAAAAGTGGTTTCCTGCACCAACACAAGTGCGAAAAGTGGTTTTTCAACACTAACACAAGTGCTAAAAGTTGTTTTTCAACACTATCACAAGTGCAAAAAGTGTTTTTTCCACACTAATACAAGTGCAAAAGTGGTTTCCTGCACCAACACAAGTGCTAAAAGTGGTTTTTCAACACTAACACAAGTGCGAAAAGTGGTTTTTCAACACTATCACAAGTGCAAAAAGTGTTTTTTCCACACTAATACAAGTGCAAAAGTGGTTTCCTGCACCAACACAAGTGCGAAAAGTGGTTTTTCAACACTAACACAAGTGCGAAAAGTGGTTTTTCAACACTAACACAAGTGCGAAAAGTGGTTTTTCCACACTAATACAAGTGCAAAAGTGGTTTCCTGCACAAACACAAGTGCGAAAAGTGGTTTTTCAACACTAACACAAGTGCGAAAAGCGGTTTTTCAACACTATCACAAGTGCAAAAAGTGTTTTTTCCACACTAATACAAGTGCAAAAGTGGTTTCCTGCACCAATACAAGTGCAAAAGTGGTTTCCTGCACCAACACAAGTGCGAAAAGTGGTTTTTCAACACTAACACAAGTGCGAAAAGTGGTTTTTCAACACTAACACAAGTGCAAAAAGTGTTTTTTCCACACTAATACAAGTGCAAAAGTGGTTTCCTGCACCAACACAAGTGCGAAAAGTGGTTTTTCAACACTAGCACAAGTGCGAAAAGTGGTTTTTCAACACTAACACAAGTACGAAAAGTGGTTTTTCAACACTATCACAAGTGCAAAAAGTGTTTTTTCCACACTAATACAAGTGCAAAAGTGGTTTCCTGCACCAACACAAGTGCGAAAAGTGGTTTTTCAACACTAACACAAGTGCGAAAAGTGGTTTTTCAACACTAACACAAGTGCGAAAAGTGGTTTTTCCACACTAATACAAGTGCAAAAGTGGTTTCCTGCACCAACACAAGTGCGAAAAGTGGTTTTTCAACACTAACACATGTGCGAAAAGTGGTTTTCAACACTAACACAAGTGCGAAAAGTGGTTTTTCCACACTAATACAAGTGCAAAAGTGGGTTCCTGCACCAACACAAGTGCGAAAAGTGTTTTTTCAACACTAACAGAAGTGCGAAAAGTGGTTTTTCAACACTATCACAAGTGCAAAAAGTGTTTTTTCCACACTAATACAAGTGCAAAAGTGGTTTCCTGCACCAACACAAGTGCGAAAAGTGGTTTTTCAACATTAACACAAGTGCAAAAAGTGGTTTTTCAACACTATCACAACTGCAAAAAGTGTTTTTTCCACACTAATACAAGTGCAAAAGTGGTTTCCTGCACCAACACAAGTGCGAAAAGTGGTTTATCAACACTAACACAAGTGCAAAAAGTGGTTTTTCCACACTAATACAAGTGCAAAAGTGGTTTCCTGCACCAACACAAGTGCGAAAAGTGGTCTTTCAACACTAACACAAGTGCGAAAAGTGGTTTTTCAACACTATCACAAGTGCAAAAAGTGTTTTTTCCACACTAATACAAGTGCAGAAGTGGTTTCCTGCACCAACACAAGTGCGAAAAGTGGTTTTTCAACACTAACACAAGTGCGAAAAGTGGTTTTTCAACACTAACACAAGTGCGAAAAGTGGTTTTTCAACACTAACACAAGTGCGAAAAGTGGTTTTTCAACACTAACACAAGTGCGAAAAGTGTTTTTTCCACGGGAATACAAGTGCAAAAGTGGTTTCCTGCACCAACACACTTGCGAAAATTGGTTTTTCAACACTAACACATGTGCGAAAAGTGGTTTTTCAACACTATCACAAGTGCAAAAAGTGTTTTTCCACACTAATACAAGTGCAAAAGTGGTTTCCTGCACCAACACAAGTGCGAAAAGTGGTTTTTCAACACTAACACAAGTGCGAAAAGTGGTTTTTCAACACTAACACAAGTGCGAAAAGTGGTTTTTCCACAATAATACAAGTGCAAAAGTGGTTTCCTGCACCAACACAAGTGCGAAAAGTGGTTTTTCAACACTAACACAAGTGCGAAAAGTGGTTTTTCAACACTATCACAAGTGCAAAAAGTGTTTTTTCCAAACTAATACAAGTGCAAAAGTGGTTTCCTGCACCAACACAAGTGCGAAAAGTGGTTTTTCAACACTAACACAAGTGCTAAAAGTAGTTTTTCAACACTATCACAAGTGCGAAAAGTGGTTTTTCCACACTAATATAAGTGCAAAAGTGGGTTCCTGCACCAACACAAGTGCGAAAAGTGGTTTTTCAACACTAACACAAGTGCGAAAAGTGGTTTTTCAACACTAACACAAGTGCGAAAAGTGGTTTTTCAACACTAACACAAGTGCGAAAAGTGTTTTTTCCACACTAATACAAGTGCAAAAGTGGTTTCCTGCACCAATACAAGTGCGAAAAGTGGTTTTTCAACACTAACACAAGTGCGAAAAGTGGTTTTTCAACACTAACACAAGTGCGAAAAGTGGTTTTTCAACACTAACACAAGTGCGAAAAGTGGTTTTTCAACACTATCACAAGTGCGAAAAGTGGTTTTTCCACACTAATACAAGTGCAAAAGTGGTTTCCTGCACCAACACAAGTGCGAAAAGTGGTTTTTCAACACTAACACAAGTGCGAAAAGTGGTTTTTCAACACAATCACAAGTGCAAAAAGTGTTTTTTCCACACTAATACAAGTGCAAAAGTGGTTTCCTGCACCAACACAAGTGCGAAAAGTGGTTTTTCAACACTAACACATGTGCGAAAAGTGGTTTTCAACACTAACACAAGTGCGAAAAGTGGTTTTTCCACACTAATACAAGTGCAAAAGTGGGTTCCCTGCACCAACACAAGTGCGAAAAGTGTTTTTTCAACACTAACAGAAGTGCGAAAAGTGGTTTTTCAACACTATCACAAGTGCAAAAAGTGTTTTTTCCACACTAATACAAGTGCAAAAGTGGTTTCCTGCACCAACACAAGTGCGAAAAGTGGTTTTTCAACACTAACACAAGTGCGAAAAGTGGTTTTTCAACACTAACACAAGTGCGAAAAGTGGTTTTTCCACACTAATACAAGTGCAAAAGTGGTTTCCTGCACCAACACAAGTGCGAAAAGTGGTTTTTCAACACTAACACAAGTGCGAAAAGTGGTTTTTCAACACTATCACAAGTGCAAAAAGTGTTTTTTCCACACTAATACAAGTGCAAAAGTGGTTTCCTGCACCAACACAAGTGCGAAAAGTGGTTTTTCCACACTAATACAAGTGCAAAAGTGGTTTCCTGCACCAACACAAGTGCGAAAAGTGGTTTTTCAACACTAACACAAGTGCGAAAAGTGGTTTTTCAACACTATCACAAGTGCAAAAAGTGTTTTTTCCATACTAATACAAGTGCAAAAGTGGTTTCCTGCACCAACACAAGTACGAAAAGTGGTTTTTCAACACTAACACAAGTGCGAAAAGTGGTTTTTTAACACTAACACAAGTGCAAAAAGTGTTTTTTCCACAGTAATACAAGTGCAAAAGTGGTTTCCTGCACCAATACAAGTGCAAAAGTGGTTTCCTGCACCAACACAAGTGTGAAAAGTGGTTTTTCAACACTAACACAAGTGCGAAAAGTGGTTTTTCAACACTAACACAAGTGCAAAAAGTGTTTTTTCCACACTAATACAAGTGCAAAAGTGGTTTCCTGCACCAACACAAGTGCGAAAAGTGGTTTTTCAACACTAGCACAAGTGCGAAAAGTGGTTTTTCAACACTAACACAAGTACGAAAAGTGGTTTTTCAACACTATCACAAGTGCAAAAAGTGTTTTTTCCACACTAATACAAGTGCAAAAGTGGTTTCCTGCACCAACACAAGTGCGAAAAGTGGTTTTTCAACACTAACACAAGTGCGAAAAGTGGTTTTTCAACACTAACACAAGTGCGAAAAGTGGTTTTTCCACACTAATACAAGTGCAAAAGTGGTTTCCTGCACCAACACAAGTGCGAAAAGTGGTTTTTCAACACTAACACATGTGCGAAAAGTGGTTTTCAACACTAACACAAGTGCGAAAAGTGGTTTTTCCACACTAATACAAGTGCAAAAGTGGGTTCCTGCACCAACACAAGTGCGAAAAGTGTTTTTTCAACACTAACAGAAGTGCGAAAAGTGGTTTTTCAACACTATCACAAGTGCAAAAAGTGTTTTTTCCACACTAATACAAGTGCAAAAGTGGTTTCCTGCACCAACACAAGTGCGAAAAGTGGTTTTTCAACATTAACACAAGTGCAAAAAGTGGTTTTTCAACACTATCACAACTGCAAAAAGTGTTTTTTCCACACTAATACAAGTGCAAAAGTGGTTTCCTGCACCAACACAAGTGCGAAAAGTGGTTTATCAACACTAACACAAGTGCAAAAAGTGGTTTTTCCACACTAATACAAGTGCAAAAGTGGTTTCCTGCACCAACACAAGTGCGAAAAGTGGTCTTTCAACACTAACACAAGTGCGAAAAGTGGTTTTTCAACACTATCACAAGTGCAAAAAGTGTTTTTTCCACACTAATACAAGTGCAGAAGTGGTTTCCTGCACCAACACAAGTGCGAAAAGTGGTTTTTCAACACTAACACAAGTGCGAAAAGTGGTTTTTCAACACTAACACAAGTGCGAAAAGTGGTTTTTCAACACTAACACAAGTGCGAAAAGTGGTTTTTCAACACTAACACAAGTGCGAAAAGTGTTTTTTCCACGGGAATACAAGTGCAAAAGTGGTTTCCTGCACCAACACACTTGCGAAAATTGGTTTTTCAACACTAACACATGTGCGAAAAGTGGTTTTTCAACACTATCACAAGTGCAAAAAGTGTTTTTCCACACTAATACAAGTGCAAAAGTGGTTTCCTGCACCAACACAAGTGCGAAAAGTGGTTTTTCAACACTAACACAAGTGCGAAAAGTGGTTTTTCAACACTAACACAAGTGCGAAAAGTGGTTTTTCCACAATAATACAAGTGCAAAAGTGGTTTCCTGCACCAACACAAGTGCGAAAAGTGGTTTTTCAACACTAACACAAGTGCGAAAAGTGGTTTTTCAACACTATCACAAGTGCAAAAAGTGTTTTTTCCAAACTAATACAAGTGCAAAAGTGGTTTTTCAACACTAACACAAGTGCGAAAAGTGGTTTTTCAACACTAACACAAGTGCGAAAAGTGGTTTTTCAACACTAACACAAGTGCGAAAAGTGTTTTTTCCACACTAATACAAGTGCAAAAGTGGTTTCCTGCACCAACACATGTGCGAAAAGTGGTTTTTCAACACTAACACAAGTGCGAAAAGTGGTTTTTCAACACTAACACAAGTGCGAAAAGTGGTTTTTCAACACTAACACAAGTGCGAAAAGTGGTTTTTCCACACTAATACAAGTGCAAAAGTGGTTTCCTGCACCAACACAAGTGCGAAAAGTGGTTTTTCAACACTAACACAAGTGCGAAAAGTGGTTTTTCAACACTATCACAAGTGCAAAAAGTGTTTTTTCCACACTAATACAAGTGCAAAAGTGGTTTCCTGCACCAACACAAGTGCGAAAAGTGGTTTTTCCACACTAATACAAGTGCAAAAGAGGTTTCCTGCACCAACACAAGTGCGAAAAGTGGTTTTTCAACACTAACACAAGTGCGAAAAGTGGTTTTTCAACACTATCACAAGTGCAAAAAGTGTTTTTTCCATACTAATACAAGTGCAAAAGTGGTTTCCTGCACCAACACAAGTGCGAAAAGTGGTTTTTCAACACTAACACAAGTGCGAAAAGTGGTTTTTTAACACTAACACAAGTGCAAAAAGTGTTTTTTCCACAGTAATACAAGTGCAAAAGTGGTTTCCTGCACCAATACAAGTGCAAAAGTGGTTTCCTGCACCAACACAAGTGCGAAAAGTGGTTTTTCAACACTAACACAAGTGCGAAAAGTGGTTTTTCAACACTAACACAAGTGCAAAAAGTGTTTTTTCCACACTAATACAAGTGCAAAAGTGGTTTCCTGCACCAACACAAGTGCGAAAAGTGGTTTTTCAACACTAGCACAAGTGCGAAAAGTGGTTTTTCAACACTAACACAAGTACGAAAAGTGGTTTTTCAACACTATCACAAGTGCAAAAAGTGTTTTTTCCACACTAATACAAGTGCAAAAGTGGTTTCCTGCACCAACACAAGTGCGAAAAGTGGTTTTCAACACTAACACAAGTGCGAAAAGTGGTTTTTCAACACTAACACAAGTGCGAAAAGTGGTTTTTCCACACTAATACAAGTGCAAAAGTGGTTTCCTGCAAAAACACAAGTGCGAAAATTGGTTTTTCAACACTAACACAAGTGTGAAAAGTCGTTTTTCAACACTAACACAAGTGCGAAAAGTGGTTTTTCCACACTAATACAAGTGCAAAAGTGGTTTCCTGCACCAACACAAGTGCGAAAAGTGGTTTTTCAACACTAACACAAGTGCGAAAAGTGGTTTTTCAACACTATCACAAGTGCAAAAAGTGTTTTTTCCACACTAATACAAGTGCAAAAGTGGTTTCCTGCACCAACACAAGTGCGAAAAGTGGTTTTTCAACACTAACACAAGTGCGAAAAGTGGTTTTTCAACACTAACACAAGTGCGAAAAGTGTTTTTTCCACACTAATACAAGTGCAAAAGTGGTTTCCTGCACCAACACAAATGCGAAAAGTTGTTTTTCAACACTAACACAAGTGCAAAAAGTGGTTTTGCTACACTAACACAAGTGCAAAAGTGGTATTCAACACCAGCAG